>NC_135882.1:713625-986174 GCF_964194155.1 Cetorhinus maximus
TCTGTCTTTGCACTCATCAGGACAAGCACTAAATGCCAAATTTCAAATGATCGCTAAAACTCGTTTATGCTTGCTGGAAGCAACATGTATTCATGCGTAAGTACTAGTTCTCTGCAAAAACAAAGGAATATGTTCAAGCATTGCACTTTTTTCAAATTACTCAAGAGCGTGGGATACCTATAGTACCCTGTTGCTTGCTCAATGACAACGTCTAAGCCAATCAGAGCCAACCAATCAGCACAATTCTCTCCAGTCGTATAAATTCTTGACATCATTTTGGGGCCATAAACACTAAGTTTTCAGAGGATAGAGTGCAGCCATAAACAGTGAGATTTTGGAGGATAGAGCGGGGCCTGAAAACAGTGTAATTTTGGAGGATAGAGCGGGGCCTAAAAACGGTGGGCAGAATTTTCCCATTGGCGTGCGGGGCGGGGGGAGCCTCATGTCCGTACGTAAAATGATGCAGGGTGACGTCGGGCGAGCGTCCCAATGTCACCGCGCGCCATTGCGATATTTCGTTGGGCGGGCGCACAATGATATCTGCTGTGCGCCCGCCATTAATTAATGGGCCACTTAAGGCCCTTGACTCACCAATCGACGGCGATTTTTCGGTGCCTGTGCAAACTTCAGGTTGACACACGGGCTCAACGGGCAGGCGGGTAGGACACATTTGTATAAACCTCATCCACGGGCGGGATAAGAGGGCTCAGTGGGGTTGCGAGTGTTCTCTGTCAGATATTGTTTTTTCAAAGTTACTGATACTTGCTTGTGTGATCTACAATACTTCAAAACGCATCCCAGCTGCTTTGTCTGGACTCTCAACCTTCAGGTCAGCTCTCCGCAGTGAGGAGTCTTTTTTGGGCCTGCAGGTTTCTGGAAGCCTTCCCGTAGCCTGGGAATAGGAGCTGAACTCTCCACTGGAGGCAGCTCCTCTGAGGAGGAAGGGAGGGCTAGAAGGGGGAGGAGGCCAGGAGTGTACATTCAGCCTCCAGGGGAGCCACCTTTGGGCGGACAGTTGCAGGCACAAGGGGCGCAGGGCCAAGAGGCAGACCAAGGTGGAAGGGGCTGCAGAAGATGCCACTATCCTGCTGCCAGGGTTTACAGGCAGCGAAGCAGTTACCTCAATATGTCTGAGGTGCAGTGCTGTAGGAGGCTCCGACTCTCAAGGGAGACAGTCAACTATCTCTGTCAGATGATTGGGCCTGGGATCTCCGCTAACTGTGTGGGTGGACACCCCATGCCAGTGGCTCTGAAGGTCACAGCTGTCCTCAACTTCTATGCCTCTGGCTCCTTCCAGGGCTCGGTGGGTGATCTTTGCGATGTCTCCCAATCAGCTGTCCACAATTGTGTCAAGCAGGTCGCAGACGCTCTGTTCAGACGGGCATTGATCTTCATCCACTTCCGTTGGGACCAGGCAAGTCAGGCACAGCGAGCCAGAGGCTTCGCAGCCATTGCTGGCTTCCCCCATGTCCAGGGTGCTGTAGACATGTGGCCATCAAGGTGCCAGCAGATGAGCCCGGTGCCTTCGTCAACAGGAAGGGCTTCCACTCCATGAACGTGCAGATAGTGTGTGATCACAGGATGCTGATTCTACAAGTCTGTGCAAGGTACCCAGGCAGCTCCCACGATGCCTACATCCTGAGATACTCCCAGGTGCTGGGGCTATTCAGTGCTCCGGCCCGGCTGGATGGATGGCTGCTGGGTGACAAGGGCTATCCCCTCAGAAGGTGGCTCATGATGCCTCTCCACCACCCAAAAACAGAAGCTGAGGAACACTACAATAGGAGCCACGGAACCACAAGGGCTGTGTTGGAGAAAAGCATTGGCCTTCTCAAGATGCACTTCCGATGCCTGGACAGCTCAGGGGGCGCACTCCAGTACCCCCCAGATCATGTGTCGCTGATAGTGTTTGCATGCTGCGCTCTCCACAATCTTGCGCTGGAAAGGGGGGAACGCAATGGACGATGAAGACGTTGCACAGTGGCTGCAGCTGCACACGATGAGTCCAGCAGTGAGTCCGAGGATGAGCACACACAGGGAAATGATGAGGGATTGGACGCTGACCCAGGCCTACGGCAGGGAGGCATTGACACCAGGGAGGCTTTAATCCAACGAACCTTCAGCTAGCACACCACAGATGGACTTCCAGGACAAACCTGGGTTGTAGGCTCCATACTCGATGCCCATAGCCACACCTTTTATTTGGAGGAAGTGTGAGGAATTTAAGGAGAAATTGTTCAGTGAGAGAACAAGTTCAGCCAGACGGAGGAGAGTAGTGGTGGATGGGGATTGTTCAGGCCTCTGTTCGAGGAAGAAGCGGAGAGCCATCCCGGTGGGGGATGGAGATGTAGAGGGATTGGACGTCCATGATGAAGAGGAGGCGGTTGGAGCCAGGGAACTGGAAATTGTTGATATGATGTAGGGTGTCAGAGCAATCACGGATTAGGTAGGAAGGGATAAACCCATGGTCTGCCTAAGATGCCTTATGTTTATGTTTCTGGGTGCTACGTTTTGGTGCTGCCCCCTCGCTGGGAGTGGCATCTGAGACAGCCTGCTGACTCTGCTGTCCTGTTGGCCTTGATGACCTTGGCGGACGTCCTCTGACCCACTGAGCCTGTGCTGGTCCCGCCTGGGAGGAAGCTGCCTGTTCCACAGCTGGCATCTCCCCAGTCGTCGCAGCCTCATCGGATGCTACAGTCACTGGCAGAGGGGCAAAGAAGCTGCCGCCCTCATCTGGAGCGCCCTGAGAGGAGCCTGCAGAGATGACAGGCAGCTGCTGTGCCAACGTGAGGTCGCCAAGAGCCTCCGTGCTCACCATGGATGGGTGGGCACCAAGCTGGGAAACTTGGTGCCCAGACCATCTCCCACATTGGCACCGACCAGCTGAGGTCAATGCCGATGTGAGGGCTTGCTGGTCAGGGTGCATCGCCAAGAAGCCCTGATGGGTGTCCTGGAGGAGGCTCTCCTCGAGAGTCACCACTCTCTCCATGGAGGACGCATGGCGCTCGGACATGTGGCTCATTGCTTCAGCGATCATCCGCTAGACTCCTCCACCACGGACACCAAGCCGAGCATAGCCTCATGCATTTCCTCCAGATGTTCCCACACACCCGGCCGCATTTCATGCCCCTGCTGCATTGCGGACGACTCCAGAGGCACATGACAGGCACCGACTGAGCATGTGCCTGGTCCCCTGCAGATCTCCGACTGCTGGTGCCACGGGCACTCTGTCTCTGCCAACTCCTCCAGCGACTGTGAAGTGCCCTCACCGCTGTGCCCCAGGACACTTGCCAATGTTCTAACTCCAAAGTGCTAGCATCTGCGCTGGTGTCTGCCTGGCAGAGATGGTGTGATGCTGGTGAGACTTCAGGGCCCTCAGGTGTGAGAGGGGGCCTCTGCTGCTCCTCCTCCCGGCCCTGCTCCGCTGATGCAGAAAGGAAGAACAAGGACATTGGATCAGTTAACGTGGAGACAATGTCAATGTGCATCCCTGTCCCCCGGATCATTACGCGCTCATCCTTCCATAAGCAATGGTCAAGTCATGTTGCAAACCTCAATCACTGAACATTCAGCACTGCCATGGCTGCTGGGAGAACAATGGTGACCTCACTGCTGGGCAAACATACCTGCCCGTGGCACCCCAGTCTCATCGACACCAGTGGACTTGGGCGCATGGCGTCTCTCCAAATCCAGGGCCTCCTGCTCAAACCCACCGAGAATGGCTAACTGCACCTGGCCGCCACCAGTCCTCACACGCTCGGCAGCATTATGAGAATTATCCTCCTGAAAATGAGAGAAGAGCATTGATTAGTGCTAATTGTCCCTGAGCTCTCTTCACGCACGGCCCACCCCAACCAGAGTGGGACATTGCAGGGCTCCAGTGCCTCCTCACCCCGCTGCTGCCGAACACTCACACAAAGGTGCTAAGCTTGCTCCTCACCAACCCCACCACCCCCCTTGGCCACCTGCTGCCTACATCACATTAGGCACCACACGGTCTAACCTTCCATAGCAAGGAGGCGCAAGCAGGTGCAGTGCAGAGGGCAGCAGATGGTTTGTTGCCACGCCAACTTGAAGCTCCCCTCCCAGCGTGTCATCACCCTGACTTGGACATGTCCTGCAGTTCTAGCACTGTGCCCAGGTGCAGCTCCTCCAGGTTGCCCCCAAAACAGTCATGTGAGTCTCAGTGTACCACATGCTGCGGGCACAGAACCCATCTCTTCATCACCCTCTCAGGGTGACCTCGGCGTGGGCAATATCTGCTGGCCCACCCAGCGAAGGACACATGTCATTAATGGTTCAGTGCAGTCACGACACTCAGACTTTGGGGCGGGGGGCAACTGGGGGGGCAAGCCTTAATTGGTTGGCCCACGTAAAATGGTGGCACAGATTCGATTGCAAAAGGCAATTGGGTTTGCGCACGCTCGCTCCCGCTCCACCCTACCCACCATCCAGAAAATTCTGCCCAATGAGATTTTGGACGATAGAGTGGGGCCATAAACAGTGAGATTTTGGAGGATAGAGCAGGGCCTGAAAACAGTGAGATTTTGGAGGATAGAGCAGGGCCTGAAAACAGTGAGATTTTGGAGGATAGAGCGGGGCCATAAACAGTGAGATTTTGGAGGAAAGCGCGGGGCCACCTGTAGCCAGTCTGTTGGTACAAAGCTGCATTTAGCAAACAAAATGAAGTTGGAACATTACAGGGAAGCTAGTAAATGATTGGCTGGAGAATATTTTTAATTATCTTATCTAAACTAGGGAATTTCAATCAGGGTAGGTAGACATTAATCGAAATAAGAATATAATTTCAGGCAGGACTAGAAGCATTAATTAAAATTTAATTAGTAAAATAATTAAATGAACCATTTATGATTCAATGAGGATGGCAGGGTCAGTGATGTGCTGCAGCTTCAATATGTGGGAGCTTATGGACACCCATGTGTTCCAAGGCAAACATGTCTGTCGTAAGAAATGAAAACAGAAAATGTTGGAAAAACTCAGCAGGTCTGGCAGCATCTCTGAAGAGAGTTAACATTTTGAGTCCAATGTGACTCTTCTTTGGAGTCCTGATGGTGTTGCCATGGGATCCTCTCTAGGCCTAGCTCTCGCAAACATCTTTATCGGTTTCCATGAGAAACGCATCTTCGATGGAAGACACTAACCTCCTATCCCTTGCATATTTCTGATGTGTAGACGATATGTTTTCTACATTTGAATCCGAAGCTGCATTAAGAACTTCTTTACACACCTTGGTGGGTTCCATCCTGAGCTCAAATTCACCTTTGAAATGGAGCAATCAAAATGATTACCTCGATGTGCTAGTTCATAAATCTGCCAATGGACTCTCTACCACAGTGTACTACAAACCCACAGTCAAGACCACCAATGGCCCAAGCACCCAAGGCCCCACTCCACTGCTGGCCAAGAACAGACAGGTGCTCATCAAGGACAGAGAGGCAGTCTGCACCCACTGGAAGGAGCTCTTCAAAGACCTTTACAGAGACTCTGTCTTCTACGTGAGTGTCCTTGACTTCATCCTGCAGCATGCTACCCGCCACCATATCAGCACAACCCCAACCCGGCACAAAGTAGAAAAGACCATTCAACAGTTAAAGAGCAACAAGGCATCAGGAGCAGATGGAATCCCCACCAAAGCACTAAAGCATGGAGGAGAAGCAGTATTGGTGTGAATACATGGCCTCATCTCCCTTATCTGAAAAGAGGAGAGTATGTCAGGAGATCTCAGGGATGCCGTAATCATGACCATCTCCAAGAAAGGTGACAAGTCCGACTGCGGCAACTAAAGAGGAATCTCCCTGCTATCGACTACAGGGAAGGTCATCGCAAGAATCCTCCTCAATCACCTTCTCCCTGTGGCTGAAGATCTCCTCCCAGAGTGACAATGCAGATTCCACCCACTAAGGGGCACAACAGACATGATCTTCACCACACGGCAACTACAAGGGAAATGCAGGGAACAGCACCAACTCTTGTTCATGGCCTCTTTGACCTCACAAAAGCCCTGGGCACTGTCAACCACGAAGGATTATGGAGCATCCTCCTCCATTTTGGCTGCTCCCAAAAGTTTATCACCAACCTCCACCTGCTGTGATGACATGCAAGCCGTGATCCTGGCCAATGGATCCACCACACACCCAATCCACGATCGGACCAGGGTCAAGCAAAATTGTGTCATCGCACTGACGCTCTTCTCAATCTTCCTTGCTGCAATGCTCCACCTCACTCTCAGTAAGCTCCCTGTTGGAGTGGAGCTAAACTACAGAACAAGCAGGAACCTGTTCAACCTCCGCCGCCTGCAGGCCAGATTCAAGGTCATCCCATCCTCTGTCATTAAACTACAGGATACAGATGATGCTTGCATCTATGTACACTTGGAGGCTGAGCTCAAAGCCATCGTCAACACTTTCACTGAGGCGTATGAGAGCATGGGCCTTACACTACACATCCGTAAGACAAAGGTCCTCTACCAACCTGCCCCCTCCACACCGCACTGCACCGCCCCCCCCCCCCCCCCCCCCCCCCCCGCCCCCCAAGGGAAATAACCCCAGTCTATCCAATCCAGTTATCAAAATCCATGACGAAGCCTTGGACAATATGGACCACTTTCCATACCTTGGAAGCTGACTACCAACAAAGGCAGACATCGACGATGAGGTTCAACACCGCCTTCAGGGTGCCAGTGCAGCCTTCGGCCACCTGAGGGAGGGAGTGTTTGAAGACCAGGATCTCAAACCTGGCACCAAACTCACGGTCTACAGAGCAGTAATGATATCCACCCTCCTATATGGCTCAGAGATGTTGACTATGTACAGCAGGCACCTCAAAACTCTGGAGAAGTACCAGCAGCGCTGCCTCCGCAAGATCCAGCAAATCCATTAGCAGGATAGGCACACTAACATCTGTTCTCACTCAGGCCAACATCCCCAGCATCAAAGCATTGACCGCTCCGCTGGGCAGGCCATATAGTCCGCATGCCTGACACGAGACTCCCGAAAAAAGGGCCAGGATTTTCCCCTCGGCGATTTGGGGTTGGGGCCTGGTCGCCGAGGGGAAAATAACGCGGGATGATGTCGAGAGGAATCTCCGACACCACCCCGGTCCATTTAAATTTTTAGGAAGGCGGGCAAACAGCGAAATCAGCTGTCCGCCCACCGACCTGTCAATGGCCAATTGAGGCCATTGACAGGCTATTTAAAGTATTTAAAGACCTGCCCGTCCAACCTTAAGGCTGGCGGGCAGGCCAGGAGCCCCAGCGGGCTCCAGATTACCACTGGCGGGATGAAGTTTCATGTCCGTATTTTTAAAAATTAATAAAGTTTATGTGGTCTTTATTAACTTGTCCCATCTCATGTGACATTGTCACATGAGGGGGACATGTTCATAATTTTTTAATTTTTGTATTTTTGAAGTTTTTCGGATTGTCACTGGTCTCCCTGAGGCAGCACTTAGTCTCAGGGAGAAGTGCGCTCTTTCGTGTGCATGCGTGAAAGAGTGCACTTTGACAGTTGGGGAATCCCTCCCCCCCACTGCACAGGGAGTGCATAGCGCTTCCCGTTGGGGATGCTGCTGGTTGGGCCAAACACTCAAAATGGCAGCGGGCCCCGTTTCAGTGGCAGGGGTAGGCTGCCCGCCCGCCGCCAAGCCGGTGGGGCCCGTCCGCCATCCAAGGGCAAGATTCTGCCCAAGAGCTCTACTCGGAACTTCAACATGGCATGTGAGCCCCAGGAGGGCAGAGGGAACACTTCAAGGACACCCTTAAAGCTTCCTTGAAAAAGTGCAACATCCCCACTGACATCTGGTAACCCCTGGCCCAAGACCACCTGAAATGGAGGGAACGCAACCAGGAAGGAGCTTAACACCTCGAGTCTCATCGCCAAGGGCCAGCTAAAGCCAAGTGCCAACAGCAAAAGGAGCGTGTGACAACCCGGCACCCCAGGGTCACTGGCAATGCCTCTCTGGCCACAGGACAGGTGCCAGAGGACTGGAGGACAGCCAATGTGGTACTGTTATTCAAGAAGGGAGGAAGGGATAAACCAGGGAACTACAGGCCAGTCAGTCTAACCTCAGTGGTGGGGAAACTATTGGAAGCAATTCTGAGGGACAGAATTCATCTACACTTGGAGAGGCAGGGATTAATCAAGCACAGTCAGCGTGGTTTTGTTAAGGGGAGGTCATATCTGGCCAATTTGATTGAATTTTTCGAAGAGGTGACCAGGTGTGTAGATGAGGGCAATGCATTGGATGTAATCAGCTTGGACTTCAGCAAGGCTTTTGATAAGGTCCCACATGGGAGACTGAGAACGAAGGTAAGAGCCCATGAGATCCAAGGCAATTTGGCAAATTATATCCAGAATTGGCTGAATGGCAGAAGCAGAGGGTGATGGTCGAGTGGTGTTTTTGTGACTGGATGCCTGTGTCCAGGGATCGGTGTTGGGTCCCTTGCTGTTTGTTGTATATATAAACGATTTAGACTTGAATGTAAGAGGGTTGATCAGTAAGTTCGTGGATGACACGAAAATTGGTGGGGTGGTAAATAGTGAGGAGGATAGCCTTAGATTACAGGAGGATATAGACGGGCTGGTCAGATGGGCTGATCAGTGGCAAATGGAATTTATTCCGGATAAGTGTGAGGTGATGGACTTAGGCAGGACAAACAAGGCGAGGGAATAGACGATGAATGGTAGGACCATGGGAAGTACCGAGGATCAGAGGGACCTTGGTGTGCATATCCACCGGTCCCTTAAGATAGCTGGACTGGTAGATAAGGTGGTTAAGAAGGCCTATGGGATACTTGCCTTTATTAGCCGAGGCATAGAATATAAGAACAGGGAGGTTATGCTGGAACTGTATAAAATGCTGGTTAGGCCACAGCTGGAGCATTGTGTGCAGTTTTGGAATCTGCATTTTCGGAAGGATGTGATTGCACTAGAGAGAGTGCAGAGGAGATTTACCAGGATGTTGCCTGGGCTGGGAAGTTTTAGTTATGAGAAGAGATTGGATAGACTGGGATTATTTTCCCTGGAGCAGAGGAGATTGAGGGGGGACATGATTGAGGTGTATAAAATTATGAGGCGCATAGATAGAGTAGACAGGAAGGAACTTTTCCCCTTGGTGGAGGGATCAATAACCACGGGGCATAGATTTAAGGTAAGGGGCAGGAGGTTTAGAGGGGATGTGAGGAAGAATTTTTTCACCCAAAGGGTGGTGGGAATCTGGAATTCACTGCCTGATAGGGTGGTAGAGGCAGAAACCCTCATAACATTTAAAAAGTATTTGGATGTGCACTTACGTTGCCATGGCATACAAGGCTATGGACCTGGTGCTGGAAAATGGAATTAGAATAGTTAATACTTGTTTGACCGGCGCAGACTTGATGGGCCGAAGGGCCTTTTTCTGTGCTGTGGGCCTCTATAACTCTATGACTCATATGGGTTGAACTTAAAAAGGGGACAATCAGTTTGCTGGGAGTGTACTGTAGGCATCCAAACTATCAGGGGGAGATCGAGGAGCAGATATATAGGCAAATCTCAGAGATGTGTAAAAATAATAGGGTAATAATAGTAAGGATTTCGATTTCCCCAATATTAACTGGGATAGTCTTATTGTAAAAGGCTTAGAGAGGGTGGAATTCTTAAAGTGCTTCCAGGAGAGCTTTTTGAGCCAGCATTTCGAAAGTCCGACAAGAGAAGGGGCGATACTGGACCTAATCTTAGGGAATGAAGCCGGGTAAGTGCTAGAAGTGTCAGTGGGGTAGCATTTCGGGGATAGTAACTATAACTCTGTAAGATTTAAGGTAGTTATGGAAAAGGACAAAGATGGACTGGAAATAAAGGTCCTGAATTGGGGGAAGGCCGATTTCAATATGATAAGACAGGATCTGGCTAAAGTGGACTGGGAGCAGCTCCTTGTAGGAAAGTATTCATCAGACCAGTGGGAATCATTCAAAAAGGAAATAGTCAGAGTTCAGGGCCAACATGTTCCCGTAAAGGTGAAGGGTAGGACCAACAAGTCCAGGGAACCCATGGGCTGGTAAGATGGGCAGAGCAGTGGCAAAAGGAATTTAATCCTGAGAAGTGTGAGGTGATGCATTTTAGGAGGACTAACACGGCAAGGGAATACACAATGAATGGTAGGACCCTAGGAAGTACAGAGGGTCAGAGGAACCTTGGTGTACATGTCCATAGATCCCTGAAGGCAGCGGCACAGATGGATAAGGTGGTTAAGAAGACATATGGGATACTTGCCTTTATTAGCCGAGGCATAGAATACAAGAGCAGGGAGGTTATGTTGGAGCTGCATAAAACGCTAGTTAGGCCATAGCTGGAGTACTGTGTGCAGTTCTGGTCGCCACACTATTGGAAGGATGTGATTGTACTGGAGAGGGTGCAGAGGAGATTCACCAGGATGTTGCCTGGGCTGGAGCGTTTCAGCTATGAAAAGAGAATGGATAGGCTAGGGTTATTTTCCTTAGAGCAGAGAAGGCTGGGGGGGACCAGGTAGAGGTATACAAAATTATGAGGGGCATAGATAGGGTAGATAGGAAGAAACTTTTCTCCTCAGCGGAGGTGTCAATAACCAGGGGACATAGATTTAAGGCAAGGGGCAGAAGGTTTAGAGGGGATTTGAGGAAAAGCTTTTTCACCCAGAGGGTGGTTGGAATCTGGAACACACTGCCTGAGGGGATGGTAAAGGCGGGAACCCTCACAGATTTAAGAAGTATTTAGAAGAGCACTTGAAACGCCATAGCATACAGGGCTAGGGCCAAACTCTAGAAAATGGGATTAGAATAGATAGGTGCTTGATGGCCGGCACGGACACGATGGGCCAAATGGCCTGTTTCTGCGCTGATAACTCTATGGGCTGTAAAAATTTGAGCAACAGGTGAAGCTAGTCATTTCACACTGTTACTATGCATTGGCAACATGAGTGGTATTTGCCATTAAGCCAAAAAGACATTTTGCCTATCACACAAATGAATAATGTGGCACATGATTTTCAGTGCCAGTGTGATGCCAGATATGTAGGCCGTACATCCCAATGACAGGTATGTCCCTTCAGCTGTTCGCAAGAGGCAAAGTACTAACTGTACCCAAGTAGCCCATGCTTGCAAAGCTCAAAACACATGGGCGGAATTTTCCGTGCCCGCTGGCATCAGGCGTGACCAGGAGTGTGAGCGGACAGCATGGCGAGAAGGCCAGAAATCGGTTTCACGACATTGTGAAGCCAGTTTGTGATCATCCACTCAGCCCGTTGATGGTGGGCCGTGTTTTCCACCATCGGACGTTGGGATGGGAGCCTCATTGTAATACATCAGCATATCATTATAAGGCCATCCCGCCAGAATCATTCCCCCCGCAACCCCTGCTGGATCATCCGACCACATCGGCGTGATTACACACCGACGTGTTTCACAACAGCGTGTATAAGGCGTGCACTTGGCAGGCTGCATTTTGAGGGGTCTCAGGGGTGAGTGCACAGTAAACTTGTGCAGCGCTCACACGGGTCACCTGTTGGATTTCAAGGTTGAGGGGCGTTGGAGGGGTGGGGGCATCGGCTGCCCTGTGGTTGAGGCGACTTATTACTTATTAACGTACAGAGGGATTTGGGGGTCCTTGTGCATGAATCACAAAAAGCTAGCATACAAGTTCAGCAGGTAATAGGGAAGGCAAATAGAATGTTGGCTTTTATTTCAAAGGGAATGGGGAATAAAAATAGGGAAGTCTTGCTAAAACTATACAAGGTACTAGTTAGACCACACTTAGAATACTGTGAACAGTTTTGGTCCCCTTATCTAAGGAAAGATAAACTGGCATTGGAGGCAGTCCAGGGAAGGTTCACTAGGTTGATCCTGGGTACGGAGGGATTTTCTTATGAGGAGAGGTTGAGTAGGTTGGGCCTGTACTCATTGGAGTTTAGAAGACTGAGAGGCGACCTTATTGAAACATATAAGATTCTTAAGGGGCTTGACAGGGTAGATGGTGAGAGGTTGTTTCCCCTTCTGGGAGAGTCTAGGACCAGAGGGTATAATCTCAGAGTAAGGTGTTGCCCATTTAAAACAGAGATGAGGAGGAATTTCTTCTCTCAGAGGGTAGTCAATCTGTGGAATTCTTTACCGCAGGGGGCTGTAGAGGCTGGGTCGTTAAGTATATTCAAGGCTGAGATAGACAGATTTTTAATCAGGAAGACAATCAAGGGTTATGGGGAAAAAGCAGGAAAGTGGAGTTGAGGATTATCAGATCAGCCATGATCTCATTGAATGGAGCAGATTCGATGGGTCGAGTGGTCTACTTCCGCTCCTACGTCTTATGGTCTTATGACTTGGGGGTGGGGGTAAGGGCTGCTGTGCGATTGAAGGTAGTGCACAAGTACGTGCAGCGTGGGAGGGAGGTAAGCGGCCACACATTAGGGAAACCTTGTATAAAATGACCATTCCTTTGCAGCTGCAGTGCAGCCACATTGACATGGTTGGAGTCGGCCTCAAGCTTATCTGCCCACTCAAGCAACACAGAGGCATGAAAGTGCCACCAAGAGCTCCAGAGCTTTTCACACCTTGGGCACAGACTGCAAACTAATGAGCGTTTTAGTGCATTGCAGAACAGTTGGATGACTGGGCACGTTGTACGTTGCTAAAGCTGGCCGTGGAGCAGTCACTGGTGGAGGTGCTCACAGCCCCTTGCAATGTCATCACCCCGGTTTGGACCAGTCTCCCCCATGGTTCAAGCTAACAGTGTAGCCTTGCAGTGTGGGTTAGGAGAATACCTGCACCTGAGCTGAGAGCACAGCCTGCAGCCCAGTGAGCAAAGCTGCTGCCAATCGGTCAGGTGGAGTGGGACAGAGGTGGGTGGGGTTTCGGGCAGCCATGCAGCACACTAATCTCTGGCCATCCAAGTGGTGGCCAGCACTCTCCAGGATGTGTTAAGGGGTCTTCAGACTGAACCAAGAGAGGTTCTTAGTACACCCATGCTAACCCACGCGTCTCTCTCTCTCTCTCTCTCTCTCTTTCAGCCTGTAGGAGGAGTACATCAGGAGCATGGAGCCTGGTGAACTAGATGTATGTTGCATGGCATACAGAGAGTGAAGACGATGGAGAAGAGAGCGACGGAGGCGCCTAACTGCGCAGAGGGAGGAGCTGCACCCTCATGAAGAAGAGACAACTGGGGCTCCCGCACACGCTGCTGAAGAGTCACAGTGAGCCGTTGCTGGTCGGCACCTAACTAGACCCAGGGTCTATAGACGCCGCCTTTCATTCCTGCAGATGACCGACAACCAATATTGCCAAAGACTGCGCATGTCTAGGGAACTGGTCGTTTACATCTGCCATCTACTGCAGGATTTGGCACTATGGTGCAATGGAGGGCATTCACTGCCAGTGGCTGTGAAAGTGACCACGGCGCTCAATTTTTATTTCAGTGGCTCCTTTCAGGGCTCCACAGGTGACCTCTGTGGGATATCACAAGCCTCCACCCATAAATGCATCCATGAGGTCATGGATGCCATCTTCGTGAGGGCATATAACTTTCTGCATTTCACCCAGGAACAGGAGAGCCAGGATGCAAGGGCAATTGGATTTGCCCAGATCTCAGGTTTCCCACAGGTATGGGGTGCCATCAACTGCACTCACATGGTGCTCAGATCTCGGGGACAAGGGCTCCCACAGAGGATGTGGCTGATGACACCCGTGCGGCGGCCTCAGACTGCAGCAAAGCAAAGATATAACGAGGCCCATGCTGCAAATCACAACTTGGTGGAGCAGACCATCAGGATGCTGAAGATGAGGCTCCGGTGCCTGGACTAGTCTGGTGGAGCCCTGTAATACAGTCTGCAGAGGGTGTCAAGCATCATCATCGCCTGCTGCATCCTTCATAAACTGGTGCTGCAACGGGGAGAGGAGCTGGCTGAGGAAGAGATGGAGGAGCTGGAGGTCTCCTCCAATGATAAGGACGTCGATGGGAATGAGGGTGAGGTGGTCCTCAAAGCCGATGATGATGGGGATGAGGCCCTCGCACTGGCCAGACGAGGCAGGAGCATTTGGGAGGCCCTCATATCTGCTAGATTTGTGGAGGGTGATGACGACGTGCAGTGAGAAGACATCATGAATCCTCACATTGCATCTATGAATGTTTGACTCCAGTCTGGTTAATGGCAGCTTACATACCCTCTGTGAGAATGCTCCTGTCATGGAGATGAAATGGAGGCCCTAATAGTAGCTGGATTGCAGGAGGATGATGACGACACGCAGTGAGGACACTCCATAGATCTTCACATAGTCTCTGTGAATGTCTGACTCCTGTCTGGCCGAGGGCAGCTCGCTTGCGCTCCATGATCTGGGTCACATCATAGAGACGCAGACATGAAACTTTAAAAACACCTGATCCTTTGTCACCTTCAGCATCTGAGCCCTTCAGGAGCACAGGGTCCCTGGTCACAGATGCTAAAGAAATGGGGGCCAGCCCCACATTTAAGGTGCTGAGAGCACGCAGAGAGAATGAGAGAGCTCTGTGGTGCCTGCCCACTACATTCTGGCAGCAATGGCCAGCACTGCCGAGGTGCAGGCATCAGTAATGTGTCCAGAGAGTGTGAGGCTAGACCATCACTTTGGTCTGAAGGGCACACAGAGCACAGGGAAGAGGCCCTGGACTGAGACACCGGCCTTTTATCTTGTGCAGAAAGGTTTCACATCTGAGTGACATGAACACTGCTCATCAGAACATGGAGCCATAGGCAGAAAGCCATTCTTGGGAGTTTATTTACAATAGTGAACATTATGTACAAGTGATTAACACCCGTGCCTAGGCTGTGCAGCTACATCTTCTTAACTTTCCTAACTCTGCTGCTATGTCTTGGTGCTCCCCGGATATCCATAGCGGAGGTGGAGGCAACCTGCTGACTGTCTGCGATGACCTTGGCTGGCGTCTTCTGGAGGGCTGAGATCTGGAGGGCCCTGGCCTGCTTTCAGGGTCCTGCTGTGTGGCAGTGACTCCCTCCTTGGCCTGTGGAGCTGGAGATGCGGAGGTCACAGGGAGATGAGATTCGGATGGTCCAGACACCCCCAAAGTCACCTGGATGGATGGCCCCAGGGGGTACACCTGCTGATCCTCCTACCTACGGGTACCCGACAGCCCCTGGCTGACTCCTTGAGGAGAAGGGGTACCTGGAGTGAGATTGAGCTGCCCCATACCCATCTCGCGTACACACTATTGGAGGCCAACAATGGCATCGGCAATGGAGCTCAGCCCGCGCACCAGTGCAGGAGTGACGTCCTGGACCAGGTCTCCATGGCGGCAGCCATCCTACCAGTGTTGATCTTGGTGCGTTGCAATGCCAACGCTATCACCTCAGGCTGACGGTGGGCGGACTCCTCCATTATGCCTTGCAATCTGAGGAGTGCAGCGGACACCCTTCCTGATGTTCCTGAGCTTGCCTTTGCAGCTGCAGCAACCAAGCCCAGAGGCTCATCATCTGACTCGGGCTCAGCAAATTTCTGGTCTCCAGCAGTCCTCCAAGTGCCGGGGAGCTGGGAAGTCCCTGCCGCCACCTGCTGTGGATCAGAAAGTGCGATGTGCCCACCAAAATGTGATCCCGAGGCTACTCTAAAGCTAGGCGCCAACGAGGTGTGTGTCCCTGCGCTGGTGAGCGTTGTGACGGGACTTCAAGGAGGGTACCTCCAGATTCCTCTTCAGAGATTTCTTTGGGGCTTGATTGGAGACCCTGGGTCGTGGACTCCGTCGTCTGTTTCCCAGATGTGCCTGTGGAAAGAAGGGGAGATAATTAGTGCATGGCAGTGGCCTGTGAAAGAGAACATATCACTAGCGGCATGGTTGTCCGATGGGTGTTGCACTGCTGGATCCTCACTTGGTGGAGCAGCACCAACCTCACCGTAAGCTCAGGAACAGTCCAGATCCTTGCCAGCCAGCTGGATGGCTCTGTTTTCAAAGTTCGTGAGGACCTTGATTTCAGGCATCCCTCCACCAGTCTGCGACCTCTCCCTGTTGTTGTGTGCCAGCTTGTCCTGCATGAATAGAGATGGGGAGAGTGTAAGCAGGACGCCTGCCAAGCCAGATGATAAGTATGCCTGGCCTGTATAGGCGGTGAGTGGTCCCATGGATGGGATGAGGACAATGAAGGTGTGTGTGAGAGACTGAATGGTGATGTCCCTTGAACTGGCAGTGAGTGCGGGCCCTGTGAATGTGTGATGGGTTTGTGAGTGTGTGAGCTGAGGGTGATGAGAAAAGTGACTTACCCTGGCAGAACGGAGGAGATCATTCATCCTCTTGCAGCACTACATGACTGTCCTGATGAGTGCAAGACAAAAAGCTTCGACAGCATGTCACCTTTTTCAGCAATAAACCAGCAAAGGACGACCAAAGGGTAGCAAAAATAAATGTTGGTCCCTTAGAGGCTGAGAGAAGAAATTATGATGGGGAATAAGGAAACAGGAGTGACATTAAACATCATATCTGTCTTCATAGTAGAAAGCACAAAGAACATGCCAAAATAGTGAGGAACCAAGGGGCTAATGAGAGTAAGGAACATAAAACTAATAAATATCAGTATAGAAAAAGTACTGGAGAAACTTAAGGGACTAAAAGCTGATAAATCCCCTGGACTTGAGGGGCAACATCCTAGGGTTCTAAAAGAGGTGGTTGCAGAGATAGTGGATGCATTGGTTATGATCTCCCAAAATTCCCTATATTCTAGAATGGTCCCAGTGGATTGGAAGACAGCAAATATAACATCCCTATTTAAGAAAGGAGGGAGTGAGAAAACAGGAAGCTACTGGCCAGTTAGCTTGGCATCAGTCGCTGGGGAAAATGCTGAACTCTATTATTAAGGAGGTGTTAAAAATGCACTTAGAGTAGGCAGAGTCAAGATGGCTTTATGAAAGGGAAAGCATGGGCAGGATTTTCCATGCCCGCTGGCGTCAGGCATGCTCGTGAGCGGACAATATGGTAAGAAGGCCGGAAATCAGTTTCATGACATCGTTAAACCAGTTTGTGATCATCCACTCAGCCCGTCGATGGCCATCAGACACCGGGAACCTCATTGTAATACATCAGTATCTCATTATAAGGCCAGCCCACCAGACTCTTCCGCCCCACTGCTGGATCGTCCACCCACATCGGCGGGAAAACACAGTGAAGGGGGGTGGAAGGTGTAAGGGGGGTGGAAGGTGTAAGGGGGTGGAAGGTGTAAGGTGAGTGTAAGGTGTAAGGAAAGGAGTTCGGGGGGAAGGAGTGCGGAGAGGGGAGGGAGTCCAGAAGGAAGATGGAGTGCAGAGAGGGGGGGAATCCAGGGGGAGGGAGTGTAGAGAGAGGAGGGAGGGGGAGGGAGTCCAAGGGGAGGGAGTGCAGAGAGGGGGGGAATCCAGGGGGAGGGAGTGTAGAGAGAGGAGGGAGGGGGAGGGAGTCCAAGGGGAGGGAGTGCAGAGAGGGGGAGGGAGTCCAGGGGAAGGGAGTGCAGAGAGGGGGAGGGAGTGCAGAGAGGGGGAGGGAGTCCAGGGGGAGGAAGGAGTGTGGAAAGGGGATGAAGTAAGGGTGGAGGAAGGAATGCAGAGAGGGTAGGGAGTAAGGGTGGAGGAAGGCATAAGGAAGGAGGAAGGGTATCTGGAGGAGTCAGTAAGGGGGAAGAAGTAAGGCTGGAGGAAAGCGTCAGGAGGGGAAGGACTAAGGATGGTGGAAGAAGTAAGGGTGTCTGAAGGAGACAGGGAAGGGGAAGGGCTAAGCGGGGGTGGGGGGTGGGGGTAAATCTGGGTGTGGGGGGAGTGGTTCCAAGGGGGGAGGCGTTCTGGGGTGGGAGGGAGGATGTCCAGGTGAATGTGCAAGGGAGGGCTCTGATGAGCCCATGACTGCCTCCTGGGGTGCGAACTGAGGGTGGGGTGGTACGAGGGAATGGTGAGAATGACCGAGGGCAGAGTGAGGGGGTAGGGTGGGAGGGTAGGGGTTTAACGGTATCGATAGAAGGGACAGCGAGGGTGGTTGGTGGGGACTCAGATGCAGACACGTACTCTGGGGGTGGGAAGGAGGAGGTGGGGGAGGTTAATGTGGATGGGGATGGGATTTTCAGGAAGGAACGTTCACCTGGACATCCCCAAAGGAAAAGAGTTGTGGCTGGTAGGTCATGGAGGAGAGGTGGAAGGTGATGCCAGGGAGTTCAACAATGATGGGGAAAAGGGAATGGGTGACTGGGGGATGGGAAAGGACAGGAGAGTGAATGAAAAACTGAACCACCACCATGCTGTCTAAATCGAAAGTGAAACAAGAGTCCTGGTGGGCGAGATTAGGTGCTGTATGGGAGTATAATCAGTGGATATGCGGAGATCCAGGTCAGCTCAGATAGACAACTGAAAGAGAATCCCAGCAGGCAGCAATGAAAACATTCGGGACATTGAGGCAAGTGTGATACGTGAAGGATCCGCGTGTGTGGGAGAGTGCTTGCACAAGGCTCCAAAATGCCCTGGCTCTCTCACACACACACAAACACACAAACGCTTCTCCCTCCAGAATCACTCATTGGCCAGCTGCTCCCTCTGCAGTGACTGAGGATGAGGTTGAGGGGCTCACAGGCAAAGGGGACTCGGAGGGAGCAGACAGCCTCTGAGATTACTGAGTGGATGATCCAGGCATGTCCAGCTGCTACTCCTCTTCCCTTCAGGTGCCCGAGGGCACCAGCCTGACTCCTTGAGGGGAAGAAGCACCTGAAAGGACGTTGAGATGCCCCATTTCCCTCTCGTGTTGCCACTGCAGGAACTCACCCATGGCTCCCGTGATGGAGTGCGGGGCTGCACGCATCTCCACGTTCTGCTGGACTAGGGTCTCCATGTCGTCCGCCATCCTTTCCATGGAGGCCAACATACGCACACATGTGGGCACCACTTCATCAGAGAGCAGGCAGATGCACTCCTCCGACTCACATGCCACTCTGTTTTGGGCTTCCAACAGCTGTGTGTGATGTTCCCTGCCTTCTGCTGACTCTCCACGATGCGTGGGGAGGCTGAATCCAGAGGTTCGTCATTTGGCTCGAACCTCACAGATGCCTCCCAGTGCCGGGGAGCTCAGCTGAACCTGCCTCCTGCTGCAGACATGTGTCTGAGTGGTGACCACCAGATTGTGAGCCCGAGCCTGCTCTAGATCTAGGTCCCACCGAGGTGTGTGTCTCTGCGCTGGTGGAGGGTGTGGGTAAGCTCTGTGACGGGTCTTCCAAGCTGCTTATTTCCAGCCCTTCAATGGATGAGGTGACTGGCTGGCTGAGGGTGTCGGTCGCTTGGCAGAGCTCCCGGTGCAAGGTGATGTTGCGGCAGGCGAATGAGAGCCTGCCTGCCAGGGAAACAGCGTGTTTCCTGGGAGTGCATAATTAATGCAGCAGGTTTAGGACAATACGGCGTGAGAAGCTGCCATTGCGGCCGGCGGGCAAAACATTGTTTTCCCTGTCCGCTACCACACTTAGTGCAAATCTGGGATGACTTTGCCCCATGTTAGACAAATATATTTGCACTTTTTGAGAATGTAACCTGCCGGATAGATAAAGGAGAACCTGTAGATATAGTATTTTTGCATTTCCAAAAGGCATTTGATAAATGCCACAAAAATGGTTATTATACAAGATAAGGGCCCATGATGTTGGCTACCAGACAGAAAGCAGAAAGTAAGAATAAATAGTGGATTTTCAAGCTGGCAGGCTGTAACTTGTGGGATGCCACAAGGATCAGCGCTGTGGCATCAATGATTTACATCTATATTAATGTAATGGAATGTATCTAAGTTTACTAAATGATACAAAGCTAAATGGCAATGTTAGCAGTGAGGAGGAAATAAAGTGGCTGCAAAGTGATATAGATATAAATTAATGGGCAATAAGGTAGCGGCTGGAGTATAGTGTTGGGAAATTGGAGGTTAAGCACTTCGGTAGGAAGAATATTCTTTAATGATGATAATCTTAAATGTTGATGTTCAGAAAGATGTAAGTGTCCTCAGACGAGAAACACAGGAAGTTAGTATGCAGGTAAAGCAAACAATTATGAAGGCAAATGGCATGCTGGCCTTTAAAGCAAGGAGATTGGAGCGCAAGAATAAGGAGGTCTTGCTACAATTGTACAGGGTTCGGTGAGACCACATCTAGAGTAATGTGTACTGTTTTGGTCCTGATCCAAGGAAGAAAGCAGTGCAGTGGAAGTTGACTAGATTGATTCTTGGGATGAGAGAATCGTCCTATGATAAGAGATTAAGTAGGATGGGTCTACACTCTCTGGGGTTTAGAAAAATGAGAAGTAATCTCATTGAAACATATAAGCATTTGAGGGTTGACAGAGTAGATTGATACAGCATAGAGAAGTCTAGAACTATGGGGCATTATTTCAGGATAAGGAGTCAGTCATGTAGGACAGAGATGAGGAGGAATTTCTTCACTCAGAGGGATGTGAATCTTTGGAGTTCTTTATCCTAGAGGACTGTTCAGCCACTCCATATCATCAAGGCTGAGATAGATAGATTTTAGGACTCTAAAGAAGTCAAAGGATATAGGAATTAGGCAGGAAAGTGGAGTTGAGGTCTAAGAACAGCCATGATCTTAGTGAATAGTGAAGTAGGCTTGAGATGCCATATGGCGTACTCCTTACATTCTTATGTCTTTATACATGCATTGAAAGGGTTTTCCCTCCCTCAACGTGTAAGTTGGAATATAGGAACAGAATAATGGGCACTGGGAATATCATTTGTTTCTAGTGGCCAGGGGTGCTATGGATGCCTGAGTGGATGAGGGCAGTGATGGGCGATTTGAACTTTAAAGGGCTATCTACCCTATTTCAGAGCATTCAATTGTGCCAAACAAATGTATAGGTTTAAAATGTTTAATTTCTCTGGACAGTACTGCTCACGCCAGACTACGGCAGGAGCCACAGCAGTTTTTCCTCACACCGACATCTGTGGAAATGTTTACATGAGATAACCTGCCTTGACCCTGGATGATGAATTGGATTTCCGTGATAGAGTGGATCTTGCTCTGCTGCATTTACATCAGCTCAGATTAGCTGAGGATTTCTGGGCACAGTGCCACTTTAATTTAGCAAGGAAGACTTACTTATATATAGCATCTTTCATAACCTCAAGACCTTGCAAAAAAGCTTCACAGCTAAGGAATTACTTTTAAAGTGCAGTCATTGATTCTTATGATGGACGGAAGTACAGCACTGGATTTGTAAACAGCAAAGCCCCGCAAATAGTATTGGGATAAACGAGTAGTTCATCTGCATTTGATGTTATTCGTAAAGGAATAAATGTTGGCCAGGACATTTGGAGAACCAGTTGATTTTCTTTGAATAATGCCATACAAGTTTTACATTCACCTGAACAGGCAGACAAGACCTTAGTTTATCAACATGTTTGAAAGACAGCACCTCTAATGGTACTGTACTGCACTGCAGGCTCAGCCTAGATCATGGACAGAGGTTCTGGGATGAGATGAGAATCCATAACCCAGTAATGTGCTAGAAAATGTAATTAATTCAGCTGATTTAGCTCCCTTTCATATTTATGAATTAAATATTATGCATTGTAAGTGGCTGAATACCCAAGACAGAATAAAGCAATAGAAAAAGTATAATGAACTAATAATAACAGTACAGGTAATGTATAGTTTGTATGGCTCTTGTAAACATAAATAGCAAATGGATCTGCTAAGTCAAAAAGCCTATTTCTGTACAGTAAATACTATTTACAATCTAAGATAACTAATGACAACAGTAAAGTGTGTGTATTCATTGTTTACAGAAGTGCTTTGTAATTTGATTTTAAAATTGCCAGTGGCACAAAAGTAATGCACAGGGTGCCACACAGCATTCGTAAAATTGGACAAATATTGGAAGAAGTGTAACTGACCAGTTCTTATGCAGGTAATTCTTGTTTTAGTTCTGACTAAAGTATCAATGCCTCAAATGCAGAAATTATAGTGTTCCTTTCAACATAATCTGTCTCCGGTAATAATCTATGTTGTTGCTGTGGCTTATCATTAACGTTCACATTACATGCTGAATTTTATCCAGTTATCCAACAACTGCGTAGACTGACAAGCTTCCTATAGTATTTTTCTAACTTTGGTTTGGTTCCATGTGCCATTGAACTTAAATTCAAAAAATAAGATACAGGGAAAAATTTAATTAAAAGCATCTCGCACCACAAAACACTACAAAACTCTTTACCTTCTGCGTCTGTATTTGTCATCTTTGGCACTATAATAAGTGAGCACACTGCTGGGAATAAGCAATACATTATAAAAGCAAAATGCTGCGGATGCTGGAAATCTGAAACAAAAACAGAAAATGCTGCAAAAACCCAGCAGGTCTGACAGCATCTTAGAAGAGAGAAAAACAAAGTTAATGTCTCGAGTCTGTATGACCTTTCTTCAGAGCAGAAGAGAAGTGGAAATGTGGTGAAATTTATACTGTTTAAGAGGGGTGGGGCAGGTGGGGCTGGATAGAAGGCCAGCGATAGGTGGGGACAAAGGAGGGATTGACAAAGGTGTAATGAACTAAAGGGCAAAGGGATTGTTAATGGTAGTGGTTAGTGCTAAAAAAGGTGCTAATCGTGGCATAAAGGTAAGAAAGCAGAATGTGATTATAGCAGAACAAGGGTAGCATTGTGAGAAAGAACAACATGGAACGAGTGACAGATGGCTCTGTAGGGGATGGGGTGAGGGGAGGGGGCAGTGGTGGGGGAAAAAAGTATAGAAAATGGGATAAAAAGGGGATAAAACCACAGATAAATGAATTTAAAAATAAATAAATAAAAATAAAATAAAGTGGATAAAAAATAAAAATGAATTTAGAAGAAAGGGGACAAAAAAGGGGGTGAGGATGGAGAAGAGAGTTCATGGTCTGAAGTTGTTGAACTCAATGTTAAATCTAGAAGGCTGTAAGGAGCCTAATCAGAAGATGAGGTGCTGTTCCTCCAGTTTGCGTTGGGCTCCACTGGGAACATTGCAGCAGGCCAAGGGTGGACATGTGGGCATGAGAGCAGGGTGGTGTGTTGAAATGGTAAGTGACCGGAAGGTCTGGGTAATGCTTACGGACAGACCGAAGGTGTTCCGCAAAGCGGTCACCCAGTCTGCGTTTGGTCTCCCCGATGTAGAGGAGACCATATTGGGAGCGGCGAATGCAGTAGACTAAATTGAAGGAGGTGTAAGTGAAGCACTGAAAGGAGTGTTTGGGCCCTTGGACGGTGAGGAGGGAGGAGATAAAGGGCCAGGGGTTGCACCTTCTGCAATTGCATGGGAAGGTGCCGTGGGAAGGGGATGAGGCGTTGAGGGTGATGGAGGACTGGACCAGGGTGTCCTGGAGGGAATGGTCCCTACTGAGTGCTGGCGGGGGGTGAGGGGAAGATGTATTTGGTGATGGCTTCATGCTGGAGTTGGTGGAAATGGCGGAGGATGATCCTTTGAATGCGGAGGCTGGTGGGGTGAAAAGTGAGGACAAGGGGGACCCTATCATGGTTCTGGGAGGGGGGGGAAGAGGCACGGGAGATGGGTTGGACATGGCTGAGGACCCTGTCATGACGTCTTTGCCAATCCCTCTTTTGTCCCCACCTATCGCTAGCCTTCTATCCAGCTCCACCTGCCCCGCCTCCCTTAAACAGTATAAATTTCATCACATTTCCACTGCTCTTCAGCTCTGAAGAAGGGTCATATGGAGTCGAAACGTTAACTTTGTTTTTCTCTCTCCACAGATGCTGTCAGACCTGCTGAGTTTTTCCAGCATGTTTTGTTTTTTGTTGAAGCAATACATTAAACTACTTTCCATCCATTTTCACTTTCAATTAATTAAGTTGGTAGCAAACTTCCATTTAGCATTTTTAATTTCAACACAAGCTATTGCTCTACATGTGTCTTACCTTGAACCGTTTAGCCCATTGATCTCTCCATTTTTCAGCTAAACATCCATTGAAAAGCATCAATCTGTGAGAATTCAGAAAGGAAAGCATCAGGCTGAACTTTACAAAATAGATGGTCCAAATAAATATTCTTGAGTCTCACAGGATTGGGCCTGATTTATTATTCATTTCACAAATGTAATGGATACTTTTTAGGCAACGTCCAATTTAAATGTCATCAAATATTTAGATAGAGTTTTGATATTTTGTGCACAGAACTTGGCATTTTCCAATGATTCGGGAGAAGAGCCGAGATGAGGAAATTAGCAAGAAAGGAAGGAAAGTGATGGGCAGGATGACTCAAACATCTTCATGATAATAAGAAATTATATCTTTTGACCCTCAGAATTTTTTATTACACTTTTTATTTTGGTTTCATCTCCTCTCACCACTGCCAGTGGTTCATTTAACTAAAATCCTGCATGTATTCATGCTGCCAGGTTCTCAACAGTGCTAGGGCTCTGGGAATTGCTGACAGATCATTAATTACCCAGGGCACACAGTTATCCCATGTCCAAGAGCACCATGTGCCCTCAGGCTGTTCAACTGGTGTGGCTGCTGGTGGCTGTAGACCTGGAGACCTGCCCTCTGGGTCTTGCATTGCACTCACCTTGCCAAAGTCAGAAGGTCATTAAAACTCTTGCAGCACTGCACCCAGCTCCTCCAACAACACTTGGGCTGATGACAATTTCTGCGACTTCCAGCCAGGTCTGCTATGTTTGGCTAGTTAGTCTTCCCCTATCGCCCTCTGAAAACAAGACCTCTCACCTCTCTCCTACTACCTCCAATGAGGAGCTGCAGCAGTGAAGCATGGGAAGTCCTGCCCACATGACAGGCCTCTGCCTCTTCTCCAATTGAGCTTGGGATTCCAAAGTAAATGAAAATGGCTATGACAACAATAGCTGTTGTCATGCCCGCACTTTACAAGTCCTGCCTCCATCCCGCACCAGTGCCATTAATTAGCTGCCAAACCTGCTCTCCAGCCAATTTGCAGTTGACATCAAGGAAAATCATGGACTGTGACTGCTTCACCCCACCCCTGTGCAGGGTCAGGACCAGAAATGGTTCCGACATTGGGTTCCAACCCCAGAGGCAAAATGCTATCCCATATGTTTGCCCAAATAAATAGGTAGGTGGGAAAAGAACATAGCATTCACAACCTTGAACTAAAGCAAAATTCATAAGGCTCAAGATCAGCTCCAGAAATACCATTCAACTTATAAGATTTAATGAGTTTCGCATGATGTTTGACTTTAAGAAAATAAATCCAGATGACAAGAAGAATATTGCTGTTGTATTTGCTCTTGTATAGAAGATTACATAATGATTTAATAATTATACAATCAGTGTATATTATATAATTATTATATGATAATTGTACCATTTATGCACAGAGCTTTTCGACAAGAATCAAGGCCGAATGTGAGGCGTTTTGTTGGTTCATTTTAGTGTATCCTAAAGAGTCGTAGTCATAAAGTCATAGAGGTCTACAGCACAGAAAAAGGCCCTTCGGCCCATCGAGTCTCCACCAGTCAAATAAGTAGCTAACTATTCTAATCCCATTGTCCAGCACTAGGTCCATAGCCTTGTATGCCATGACATCGCAAGTGCACATCCAAATACTTCTGAAATGTTATGAGGGTTTCTGCCTCTACCACCCTTTCAGACAGTGAGTTCCAGATTCCCACCACTCTCTGGGTGAAAAAATTCTTCCTCACATCCCCTCTAAAACTCCTGCCCCTTACCTTAAATCTGAGCCCCCTGGTTATTGATCCCTCCACCAGGGGGAAAAGTTCCTTCCTGTCTACCCTATCTATGCGCCTCATAATTTTATACACCTCAATCATGTCCCCCCTCAATCTCCTCTGCTCCAGGGAAAATAACGCCAGGTTATTCAATCGCTCCTCATAACTAAAACTCTCCAGCACAGGCAACATCCTGGTAAATCTCCTCTGCACTCTCTCTAGTGCAATCACATCCTTCCGAAAATGCAGATTCCAGAACTGCACACAATGCTCCAGCTGTGGCCTAACCAGCATTTTATACAGTTCCAGCATAACCTCCCTGCTCTTATATTCTATGCCTTGGCTAATAAAGGCAAGTATCCCATATGCCTTCTTAACCACCTTCTCTACCTGTCCCGCTACCGTAAGGGACCGGTGGACATGTACACCAAGGTCCCTCTGATCCTTGGTACTTCCCAGGGTCCTACCATTCATCGTCTATTCCCTTACCTTGTTTGTCCTGCCCAAGTCCATCACCTCACATTTATCCAGATTAAATTCCATTTGCCACTGATCAGCCCATCTGACCAGCCCATCTATATCCTCCTGTAATCTAAGGCTATCCTCCTCACTATTTACCACCCCACCAATTTTCATGTCATCCATGAACTTATTGATTAACCCTCCTATATTCAAGTCTAAATCGTTTATATACACTACAAACAGCAAGGGACCCAACACCGATCCCTGTGGAACCCCACTAGACACAAGCATCCAGTCACAAAAACACCACTTGACCATCACCCTCTGCTTCCTGCCATTCAGCCAATTCTGGATCCAATTTGCCAAATTGCCTTGGATCCCATGGGCTCTTACCTTCAGTATCAGTCTCCCATGTGGGACCTTATCAAAAGCCTTACTGAAGTCCAAGTACACTACGTCAAATGCATTGCCCTCATCTACACGCCTGGTCACCTCTTCGAAAAATTCAGTCAAATTGATCAGACATGACCTCCTCTTAACAAAACCATTCTGACTGTCCTTGATTAATCCCTGCCTCTCCAAGTGCAGATTAATTCTGTCCCTCAGAATTGCTTCCAATAGTTTCCCCACCACTGAGGTTAGATTGACTGGCCTGTAGTTCCCTGGTTTATCCCTCTATCCCTTCATGAATAACGGTACCACATTGGCTGTCCTCCAGTCCTCTGGCACCTCTCCTGTGGCCAGAGACGTATTGAAAATTATTGCCAGTGCCCCTTCTATCTTCTCCCTTGCCTCACTCAACAGCCTGGGATACATTTCATCCGGGCCTGGAGATTTTTCTACTTTTAAGCCTGCCAGGCCACTTAGAACCTCCTCCCTTTCTATGCTAATTTCTTTAATTATATCACAGTCCTTCTGCCTGATTTCCATACCCACATCGTCCCTCTCACTCGTGAACACTGACACAAAGTATTCATTTAGAACCCCACCTACATATTTCGGCTCTACACACAAATTACCACTATGGTCCTTAATTGGCCCGACTCATTCCCTAGTCATCCTCTCACTCTTACTGTACTTGTAAAATAACTTTGGATTTTCCTTTATTTTACCTGTCAATGCTTTTTCATGCCCCCTTTTTGCTCTCCTAATTTCCTTTTTAAGTTTCCCCCTACACATTCTACACTCCTCTAGGGCTTCTGCTGTTTTGAGCCCTCGGTATCTGCCAAAAGCCTCCCTTTTTCTCTTTATCCAATCCTGCATATTCCACGACATCCAGGGTTCCCTGGATTTGTTGGTCCCACCCTTTGTCTTTACTGGAATATGTTGGCCCTGTACTCTCCCTATTTCCTTTTTGAATGAGTCCCACTGCTCTGATGCAGATATACCTAAAAGTAGCTGTTCCCAGTCCACTCTGGCCAAATCACATCTGATTTTATTAAAATCGGCCTTCCCCCAATTTAGAACTCTGATTTCTGGCCCATCCTTGTCCTTTTCCATAACAACCTTGAAAATAATGGAGTTATGATCACTATCTGCAAAATGCTCCCCCACTGATACCTCTTTCACTTGCCCGGCTTCATTCCCTAAAATTAAGTCCAGGACCACCCTCTCTCTTGTAGGACCTTTCGCGTACTGGCATAAAAAGCTCTCCTCGATGCATTTTAATAATCTTGCTCCCTCTAAACCTATCACACTATGACTAACCCAGTTAGTGTTGGGGAAGTTGAAATCCCCCACTATTGCTACCCTATTATTTTCACACTTCTCTGAAATTTGCCTACATATCTGCTCTTCTATTTCTCTCTGACTGTTTGGGGGCCTATAGTACACTCCCAGCAATGTGATTGCTCCTTTTTTGTTTTTCAGTTCTACCCATATGGCTTCATTTGAGGAGTCTTCTGAGATATCATCCCTCCTTACTGCTGTAATTGGTTCCTTGATCAATATTGCGATAACCCCTCCTCTTTTACCTCCTTCCCTGTCTCACCTGAAGACACTATATCCTGGAATATTGAGCTGCCAATCCTGCCCCTCTCTCAAACATGTCTCTGTGACAGCAATGACATCATACTTCCATGTGTTAACTTGTGCCCTCAGCTCATCTGCCTTATTCGTCAGACTCCTTGCATTAAAATAAATACCATCCAACCTTGCCAAACTCCCTTGTGCCTTAACTGGCCTATAATTTCTATGTCTTCCAGACTCACTTTCTCTCTCTTCTAATTCTTCTAATTTTGGCTATGCAAAGTTATGTGAAATTATCATTGTGCTGAATTGTCCACAAAGATGTTTCAATTATTATTCAATGATAGATAATATATTGCAGATATGACTGAATTTCTAGTGGATTCATACTTTCATGACTGCCTTTTATATCTTCCATGACATGAAAGAAAAATGCACTTCCGTATTTACTCGATGGTATAACATTTTCAGTATTGCTTTATAATTTGTCTTAACAAGTAAATGTTTCATTATTTAAATTAATGCAGTGGATGATCCCCAAGTATTCTGGCAAAACTCCTGTAAAATCAACTTCGATAGACTAGACGCTGTGTGCGAATGTCCAAAAAGCAACTCCCCCATCAGGTTCTGTTTTCTCAACTCTGAAATGGCCAACGTTCCAGAGGAAAAAAAGAAAACGCTTTTTTTCATTTGTTCACGGGATGTGGGAATTGCGGGCTAGGCCAGCATTTATTGCCCATCCTTAGTTGCCCTTGAGAAAGTGGTGGTGAGCTGCCTTCTTGAACCGCTGCAGTCCATGTGGTGTAGGTACACCCACAGTGCTGTTAGGAAGGGAGTTCCAGGATTTAGACCCAGCGACAGTGAAGGAACGGTGATATATTTCCAAGTCAGGGTAGTGAGTGGCTTGGAGGGGAACTTCCAGGTGGTGGTGTTCTCACCCATCTGCTGCCCTTGTCCTTCTCGATGGTAGTGGTCGTGGGTTTGGAAGGTGCTGTCGAAGGAGCCTTGGTGAATTCCTGCAGTGCATCTTGTAGGTGGTACACACTGCTGCTACTGTGCATCGATGGTGGAGGGAGCGAATGTTTGTGGATTGGGTGCCAATCAAACGGGCTGCTTTGTCTTGGGTGGTGTCAAGCTTCTTGAGTGTTGTGCAAGCTGCACTCATCCAGGCAATTGGAGAGTATTCCATCACGCTCCTGACCTGTGTCTTGTAAATGGTGGACAGGCTTTGGGGAGTCAGGAGGTGAGTTACTGTCACATGATTCCCAGCCCCTGACCTGCTCTTGTAACCACAGTATTTATATGGCTAGTCCACTTCAGTTTCTGGTCAATGGCAACCCACAGCATGTTGATAGTGAGGGATTCAGTGATGGTAATGCCATTGAATGTCATGGGGTGATGGTTAGATTTTCTCTTGTTGGAGATGGTCATTGCCTGGTACTTGCTTGGCGTGAATCTAACTTGCCACTTGTCAAAGCAAGCCTGCATATTATCCAGGTGTTGCTGCATTTGGACATGGACTGCTTCAGTATCTGAGGAGCCGTGAATGGTGCTGAACATTGTGCAATCATCAGTGAACATCCCCACTTCTGACCTTATGATGGAAGGAAGGTCATTGACAAAGCAGCTGAAGATGGTTGGGCCGAGGACACTACCCTGAGGAACTCCTGCAGTGATGTCCTGGAACTGAGATGAGTGACCTCCAACAACCACAACTATCTTCCTTTGTGCTAGGTATGGCTCCACCCAATGGAGAATTTTTCCCCTGATTCCCATTGACTCCAGTTTTACTAGGGCTCCTTGATGCCACACTCAGTCAAATGCTGCCTTGATGCCAAGGGTATTCACTCTCACCTCACATCTGGAGTTCAACTCTTTTGTACATGTTTGAACCAAGGCTGTAATGAGCTGAGTGACTCTGGCAGAACCCAAACTGAGCATCAGTGAGCAGGTTATTGCTAAGCAAGTGCCTCATGATAGCACTGTTGATGACCCCTTCCATCACATTACTGATGATGGAGAGTAGACTGATGGGGCGGTAATTGGCTGGGTTGGATTTGTCCTGCTTTTTGTGTACAGAACATACCTGTACACATAGCTGGGTAGATGCCAGTTTGTAGCTGCGCTGGAACAGCTTGGCTAGGCACGCAGCAAGTTCTGGAGCACAAGTCTTCAGTACTATTGCCAGAATATTGTCAGAGCCCATAGTCTTTGCAGTATCCAGTGTCTTCTGCCATTTCTTGTTATCATGTGGAGTGAATCGAATTGGCTGAAGTGTGGCATCTGTGACGCTGGGGACCTCCGGAGGAGGCCAAGGTGAATCATCCACTTGGCACTTCTGGCTGAAGATTGTTGCAAATGCTTCAGCCTTATCTTTTGAACTGATGTGCTGGGCTCTCCCATCATAATATTCCCATTCTCTGGGGATATTTGTGGAGCCTCCTCTTCCAGTGAATTGTTTAATCATCAACCACCATTCACGACTGGATGTGGCAGGACGGCAGAGCTTGGATCTGATCCGTTGGTTGTGTAATTGCTTAGCTCTGTCTATCACTTGCTGCTTAGACTGTTAGGCACGCAAGTAGTCCTGTGTTATAGCTTCACCAGGTTGACACCTCATTTTTAGGTATGCCTGGTGCTGCTCCTGGCATACCCTCCTGCACTCTTCATTGAACCAGGGTTGATCCCCTGGCTTGGTGGTAATGGTAGAGTCGGGGCTGTGCCGAGCCATGAGGTTACAGATTGTGTTCGAGTACAATTCTGCTGTTGCTGATGGTCCACAGCGCCACATGGATGCCCAGCCTTGAGTTACTAGATCTGTTTGAAATCTATCCCATTTAGCACAGCGGTAGTGCCATACAATGTGAAGATGGGCCTTTGTCTCCACAAGGACTGTGAGGTGGTCATTCCTGCCAATGCTGTCATGGACAGATGCATCTGCATCAGACAGGTTGGTGAGGATGAGGTCAAATATGTTTTTTCCTCTTGTTGGTTCCCTCACCACCTGCTGCAGACCCAGGTTAGCAGCTGTGTCCGTTAGGACTCTGCCAGCTTGGTCAGTAGTGGTGCTACCGAGCCACTCTTGGTGACGGATATTGAAGTCCCCCCACCCAGAGTACATTCTATGCCCTTGCCACCCTCAGTGCTTCCTCCAAGTGGTGTTCAACATGGAGGAGCACAGATTCAATGGCTGAGGGGTGGCGGTACGTGGTAATCAACAGGAAGTTTCCTTGCCCATGTATGACCTGATGCCAAGAGACTTCATGGGGTCCGGAGTCAATGTTAAGAACTCCCAGGGCAACTCCCTCCCGAATGTATGCCAGTGCCACCACCTCTGCTGGATCTGCCCTGATGGTGGGATAGGACATACCCAGGGATGGTGATGGTGTTGTCTGGGACAGTGTGAGTATCACAATGTCAGGCTGTTGCTTGACTAGTCTGTATGACAACTCTCCCAATTTTTGCACTAGCCCCCAGATGTTAGTAAGGAGGACTTCGCAGGGTCGACAGGGCTGGGTGTGCTGTTGTTGTTACCAGTGCCTAAGTCGATGCCAAGTGGTCCATCCGGATTCATTCCTTTTGGATTTCGTAGCAGTTTGATACAACTGAGTGCCTTGCTAGGCCATTTCAGAGGGTATTTAAGAGTCAACCACATTGCTGCAGGTCTGGAGTCATATGTAGGCCAGACCGGGTAAGGACAGCAGATTTCCTTCCCTAAAGGACATTAGTGACCAGACAGGTTTTACGACAATCGAGGTGCACGCCTGACGTGAATGGATGTGAGATAACGCAAAGTGACATCGGGCGAGCGTCCCAATGTCATCCCGCATGCGAGCAATCTTCAGGTCAGCAGACGCGTGCAGGTGTCGGAGCCATGCCTGCCAACAATTAAAGGGCCACTTAAGGGCATTAAATAGGCAACTGATCCCAATTTTACGTTGCCTGTGCGATTTTGTTCTCGTCGCACTGGCAAAACGTGCAGGCAGGCAGTTCACTTTTAATGAAACCTCATCCAAGGGTGAGATAGAAAGGGTCAGCAGCATTGCTATTGTGAGTAGTGAGGAGTTTAGGAGGTAGTTTGCTGTTGGTTGCTTATTTGAATTTGACAGCTTCATCTCTGTTCTGAGCTTCAGTCTTAACATTTCTAGGCTTCATTTCAGGATTCATTGGTGTCTCCAAGACCCCCAGAGGATTTTGACCATGTGGACCCAACCAGGTATCAGACAGCCTTCTGTAATCCTGGTAATGGGGATTGTGGTCTCCGCTGGTGGTACCTCTTCTGAGGAGGAAGAGAGGGGCAGAAGGGAGAGGAAGCCAGGTATCCCAATGCAGCTTCCAGGGCAGCGACCTGTGGGAGGAGAGATGCAGGCACAAGGTGCACAGGGCCAGCAGGTAGCCCAAAGCGGAAAGGGCTGCAGAAGACACCATTATCCTGCTGTCAGGGTTTACAGGCAGCGACACAGTTACCACAATATGTCCGAGGTGCAATGCCAAAGGAGGCTCCGCCTCTCCAGGCAGACTGTGACCTCTAACTGTCATACGATTGAGCCTGAGATCACCTCCAACTGTGTGGGTGGACACCCCATGCCAGTGGCTCTGAAGGTCACAGTGGCCCTCAACTCCTATGTCTCTGGCTCTTTCCGGTAGTCAGTGAGGGAATCTTTGTGGAGTGTCCCGATCAGCTGTCCACAGTTGCCTCAAGCTGGACACTGATGCTCAGTTCAGGTGGGTAATGACATTCATTCATTTCCGTATGGACGAGGCCAGCCAGGCTGAGTAAGCCAGAGGCTTTGAAGCGATTGCTGGGTTCCCCCGCGTCCAGGGTGCAATCGACTGCACACATGTAGCTGTCAAGGCGCCAGCGGGTCACCCGGGTGCCTTTGTCAACAGGAAGGACGTTCACTCAATGAACGCCCAGATAGTTTGTGACCACAAGACGCAGATTCTGCAAGTCTGTGCAAGGTACCCTCTCAGCTCCCATGACGCTTATATCCTCAGACACTCAGGTGCCAAGGCTATTCACACTGCTCCAGCCCGACTGGATGGATGGCTGCTGGGTGACAAGGGCTATCTGTTGAAAAGGTGACTTATGACGCCTCTCTGCCACCCAAGAAAAGAGGCAGAGCAGCGTTATAATAGGAGTCATACCTCCACAAGAGCAGTGATAGAGAGGACCATAGGTCTTTTGAAGATGTGCTTCTGATGACAGGACCATTCAGGGGGCACACTGCAATACCCCCCAGAATGGGTGTCATTGATAGTGGCTGCGCTCTCCACAATCTGGCACTGGCAATGGGGGACCCACTGGAGGAAGAGGGCCTTGAGGCAACTCCACAGGCCACGGGGGATGAATCCAGAGGTGAGTCAGAAGAGGAGCCCGGTGAGGAGCATGATGGGGACATGGAGACAGACCTCTGGATCCTTCAGGGAGGCAGGGATACCAGGGATGCCTTGATTCAATGCTCCTTTAGCTAGGCTACCAAAGATCTGCTTCCACCTCATGCCAGTGGTGCAGCCTCCACTGAACGCAAAGTCCACTCAGTGCCTTTGCATTAAAGTTTAGAGACACTCATGTCCAGCATGAGATACTGGCATGTCCTGCACCTACAGAACAAGTGAAGCATACTCAGGCCATTAAAACAAAAGCAAAATTTATATCATGTTGGCACTCACATCAAATGAACATAACAATATAAGGTGTTAATGATGACACCAGTAAACATATTAACTAAACATGGCAGAGCGGAAGATCACCTGTGAACAGTCCATCTTGTGCTCACGGTGCCTAAAACTTACTTTTGCGAGTGCTGCATCTTGTTGCACCCCCCTCACTGGCTTCAACATTGGAGATAGGCTGCTGACTCTGCTGTCCTGTTGGCCTTGAGGACCTTAGCGGGTGTCCTCTGGCCAGTGAAGCTTGTGCTGGCCCCGCCTGGGAGGGAGCAGCCAGTGCCACAGCAGGCCTCTCCCCAGTCATCGCAGCCTCATCAGATGCCACAGTCACTGGCAGAGGGGCAGAGGAGCTGCTACTGTCATTCAGAGCACCCTGACAGGTGCCCGCAGAGACGACAGGCAGCTTGTGCGCCAATGAGAGGTTGGTGTAGACCTCCCTGCTTGCCATTGATGGATGGGCACCTAGCTGGGATACTGGGTGCCTTGTCCATTTCCCACACTGGCACTGACCACCTGAGGTCATTGCCTGTGTAAGGGCTTGCAGGTCTAAGCACAACCCCAGGAACCCCTCATTCTGTTCCTGGAGCTGCCTCTCCATGAGAGTCGCCACTCGCTCAATGGAGGAGGCAGTGCGCTCAGCCATGAGGGTCAATGCAGTGTTCATGGATGCTCTGCATAGACTCCTCCATCACAGGGACTATGGCACACATACCCTCATGGATCTCTGCCAGATCCTCCCACACATCCTGTTGGACAGGCAGCATCTACCGCCTAATGGATGACTCCAGAGGCTCATCATCTGCCTTCGAATCAGCATCGTCCTGGTCTCCAGCAGTCCTCCGACTGCCAGCATTCTGGGCACTCTCTGCCTCCACCTGTTCCTCAAGTGAGTGTGAAGTGCCCTCACCACTATGCACTGACATTCTAGCTGACAATCTATTGCCCACTGAGACGCTGGTATCTGTGCTGGTGCTTGGTGCAGAGGGGGTGTGACGCAGGTGCATCTAAAGCCCAGTGGTCCTCTGGCGTCCAGGGTGGCTCTTCGGGGTCCTGCGTTCGTGGGCGAGCTGGCGATTCTAGGGGAGAACAACATTGTTTAAGTCATCACACTGTTACTGTACATGCCAGGCGCCCTGGGGAGCCAATGGAGATCTGCATTGTGGTGCCACCATCTTTCAATGATCAATGGAGACTTCAGGTTTGAGGCTCCCACTAATGATGAGACTACACAAGAATGCTTGCACAATCCGACACTCTCATTTCTGTGCACTGCACTTTTACTTTCGACAGAGACCACTGCCTCTCCACAGCTGGCTGACCAAGGTGGGTGGCAGCAATCCAACTCCAAGGCATCCATCTTGTACCCCGTCAGAATGAGGAGGTTTGGGGGGCTTCCGCCTGTCTTAGTTCTTTCGTTGGTGTTATGGCTTCTCTTCTCCTGAAATGACAGCAGGGCATTGATATGTCCACCCTCTACCTGCAGCGCCATTGCAGCCTGGCAAACCCCCCACCACCCGGGACATCTTGCAGGGGACATCTGAGTCATGGCCTCTACCCAGAAGGCACTCAGGCCAAGCAGCCAGGGCTCACCCCCTTGGCCGGCCCTGGTGACAGTTGACACTCAGACTTTAACACCCCTGAGCTCCATAGAGGGACAGCCAGCCCTTAACACTTCACACTGATCCATTCCAACTTGGTACTCACCCTTGCTGAGCACAGCAGATCGTTCAACCTTTTGCAGCACTGCACCCATGTGCGCCACACAACATCGTGGCCACTGACCTCAGCTGCCAACTCCTCCCAGGCTTTTTTTGGTCAGGTGCCATGGCCTCCTCCTGCCATCCGTGGGTACTAGAGTGTCCCACCTGACACCAACCTCCTCTACAAGGGCTGCAAGGCACTTGTCTGAGAGACAGGGGGCCACGTGCCCACCTAACTTGCCCTCCCGCCTGATGTCTCCAGCCGCTGGTGTGGACATTGTTCGAATGAAATGGTTTCCTGGACAGACTCCAAAGAGTCTCCCCTGCTTCTGCTGGTTTTAAAGCACCTGCCAGGTCGCCATTGGACCCAGTGCCTGATAGGTTCCCGCCCAGCCCTTCCTGACCATTGAAAAGATGCGTTTCCCGTTGGGCGGACCTTATTTGGCCATCCAGCGTGAAATCACGTTTGCAACGCGACCACAGCCAGGAGCAGATTCCACATCCGCTTCCACTCACACCGAATTGTCGGATACGCCAAGTGTGAAATTCAGGCCATGGTAATCATCAAACTTTTAATTCCAGATTTTTATTGAATTCAAATTTCACTATCTACCATGGTGGGATTTGAACCCAGGTGCCCAGAGCCTTATCCTGGGTCTCTGGATTACTCATCCAGTGACAATACCACTACACCATCACCTCCCGTTCAAAGACAGTCTGGAGCTCACCTTGAAGTGTGACAGCATTGATATTAATGACTGAGAGGATCTTGCTGTCAATCATTCAGAATGGCAACAACTTGTCCATCGAGCTGCATCATGCTTTGAGTCACAATGTCTTACCAATGAGACAGAGCTGTGGCAGCGAAGGAAAGAAAAGGAAGCAAAGCCTGCACCACCTCGGGGCACATCCTGCCCATGTGCCCAAAGATCTGTCGGTCAAGAAACAGCCTGTTCAGTTATATAAAGACCCGTGGCAAAAGCTCACATCCCTGAGTAAATGTCATCCTCGAATTGAGGGACAGCCAAGGACAACAAAGTTAACAAGGATTTTAAAAAACCTTAAAATTATGTACGAACGTACGAACAAGGAGCAGGAGTAGACCATTCAGCCCCTCGAGCCTGCTTGCCATTTAATAAGATCATGACTGATCTGATAGTAACCTGAAATCTGCATCCCACCTACCACCTATCACCCTTGCTTACCAAGAATCTATCCACTCCTGCCTTAAAAATATTCAAAGACTCTGCTTCTACCATCTTTTCAGGAAGAGAATTCCAAAGACTCTCGACCCTGAGTGAAAAAATTTCGCCTCATCTCTTTTTTAAATGACCGACCCCTTATTTTTAAACAGTGATCCCTAGTTCTAGATTCTCCCACAAGAGGAAATATCGTCTCCACATCCACCCTGTTAAGACCCCCCAGAGTCTTAAAGGTTTCTGATTAAGGGTCAAGTACATAATATCTACTTCCATCTGATCAGAGTTAAGAGTACAAGGGGGCAGAAGTCAGTTATGCAAAGCCCTGGTTAGATTGCACATGGAGTACTGTGAACAGTTCTGGGCACCACACCTTTGGAAGGATATATTGGCTTTGGAGGGAGAGCAGAATAGATTTACCAGAATTATACCTGGACTCCAAGAATTAAAGTATGAAGAGAGATTACATAAACTAGGGCTGTATATCCTGGAATTTAAAATGTTATGGAATGATTTGATAGAAGATTTCAAGATATTATGGGGAACATATAGGGTAGATAGACAGAAAATATTTCCACTGGTTGGGGACTCTAGGACTAAGGGGCATGGTCACAGAATTAGAGCCAGACCACACAGGAGCAAAATTAGAAAACGTTTCTGGGTGGTAGAAGTTTGGTACTCTCTTCCACAGGTAACAATTCATGCTAGATCAATTGTAAATTTTATATCTGAGATTGATAGACTTTTGTTATCCAAGGGTATTAAGGGATACCTGTATGGGGGAAGGCAAGCATATGGAGTTAGATCACAGATCAGTGATGATCTCATTGAATGGTGGAATAAATGCAAGGGGCTGAACTTCAGGTTCCTGTTCCCTTGTCCCTGGATTCCCGATATAATCAAGTTGTTATTAGATTGCCATATTAATGGGCATTATAAAAACAGTAGGGTTATTATATGGCAGTCTTGATAAGTATGTTTTTGTTCCAAATCTACCACATAGCAGAATTCCATTTCTTTTACAAAGTACAATTTTAGCCCAATTTCTCTTTTTTTTACTGGTTATTTGGAATGAATAGGATTTAGATTAGCTCCTGGTCATCGCCTTAGTTTCATATATTACTGTTCACATATTTCTGTTGTGTTTCTGTTCACTGCTTTTATTTGTGTGATTAAGTCCTTCCAACTCTGGCAAAAAGCAAATTATACGAAACTCAAAATATGAAAGATTTGGGAATAAATCTTACAGGTTATTAAAAACATTTAATACATTCTAAAAATGAACAATCTTAAGACCACATTGCCTGAATGGATGAGTATTGAACACTGCATTCTCGGTGTCCCTAAAATTTAATTGTGTAGCATGGTGTCTTGCGCTACCCAAATTTGAAAAGATTTGTAATGATTAAGTGCATGAACAGCATAAACAACTCAAAACCTGCATTCCTATATAATTATAGATATAATGTACACCTATGGAGTTTGTAGTCTAAAATATCAGAAGGATTGTTAGACTTTACAAGGTACATAGTGAACAAATCCTAATCCTGGGAGCTGATTCTGGCTTGTGGTTGAAGCATGGAATGACCTGTTGATAGAGGTATGGTATCAAAGGTGCTTGTTAGTCTGGCCTGGCTATCAAACCTTCTGTTGATGTGTATAAAGTTTAACTGAAGAACAATGACACTTACCTTGAGCGCAACACATAGCACATAATGAGCAAGTCCTGGTTATGTGGCAGTTGAGGACATGAGCATGAAGAGTTGGTAAGGAGGGTTGTGTGAGCCTGGAGGATGGGTGCCAAAGACTTAAGTATCTCTATAACCTCCACCACAGTGGTGATTTCATTACAGCCACTTCTGATCACATCTTTTACTTTGGCTCGGATAACTGTAGCAAAAATAAAAAGACAAAAATAAATTGAAAACTTAAAGTTGATTCTTAAAGACAAATAAGAGTTTATATCAATAAACTACCTAAAGGTTCTGTTCAGTGAATTTGACTCAATGCTTGAAAATTAATATTTAAACATGTATTTTACCCAACCTTAACAGTAGCTGGTGTCATTGAATGTTAGTTAAAAACTTGCACTAAACTTGTCAGTCACCTTTGATATTCATTTAATCTGCCAACATCATCAAAGTGGGAATTTCTCCCAAAGTGATTTGATATCTCAATAGATGTCATATTAATAAACTGCAAGTTATCTTTAATTGTGATGCTAAAAAATTCAACACATCACTGTTATATTGTGATTTCACAATCAGCTACTTATATTGAATTTATTTCTATAGTTGAATATATTGAGGACTCGGGTTGATAGATTTTGATCTCTCAGGAAATCAAGGGATATGGGGAATGGGCAGGAAATTGGAGTTGAAGTAGAAGATCAGTCATGATCATATTGAATGGCGGAGCAGCCTTGAGGGGCTTAATGGTCTACTCCTGCTTCTATTTTTTATGTTATGTTATATGTTCTTGTAATATTTTGTTATGGATTGCTTGTGTCTGAGGCTAATGAACTTTGTTAAAACAATCTAATTTTTGCTTGGGTTTGAAACTAGTCTAGATGATATAGTGATAACTAGCTCTTTTTCTTGTTGTCTATGAAGTTCTTACTTGAAATGAATTTATCCTTTATTGGTTAAAATTCTCAGCACAAATTTGGCATTAATTGGAAATCCCACTTTGAAAAAAACATACAGAAAAATAGTGTGGAAAATGGAAGCATTACATTGGTGCAATAGAAGATATTGTCTGATGTTAAGATTAAGGCACAACATTGGGTAGAGTAAAAGGGAACTCTGACTTACACTTAGTCCATGTTATAACTGGAAGCACTTAATGCTGTCACTTGAGTGCCAAATGTGGAAAAAGTTGATAAAGTTGATATTTTCATCTAGGTAATGAATCCTGCATACCTCCCTCCACCCCACCCCCACTCCCCACCCCCACTCCCACCCCACCCCAATGTGGAAAAAGTTGATCATTTCATCTAGGTAATGAATCCTGCATACCTCCCCCCACCCCACCCCCAATCCCCGCCCCCCCCACGCCACCCCCACTCCCGACCCCCCGCACCCCGCTCCCCACCCCACCCGCTCCCCTCCCCACCCGCACTCCCCACCCCTACTCCCCACCCCCACTCCCACCATTAAAAAGGTGCAATCCAGAGTATCATTACGAGGCAAATTGCAGGTGCACTTTTTTCAACTGATCATATGAACCCCCAGCCCTGACTACTTTAGGTTCAATATTCCAATTTTAGCTTGCTTTACTTTGTCATTGAGAGAAAGCATTTCATAAAATTAGCTTCTTCCTTCAGGCAAACATTTTACACATTTGGAAAGAAATCAAGGCTGATTGAGAGGCACCCAGTCTAAGACAGCAACACAGCTAAACATACCTGCTAATTAACATCTTACAGCGAATAACATCAGTATTCGGGAAAGATTTCACAAGGCAGTAGAAAGAATACTGCCTGTTGAGGTAACAAAATTCAAGCTGTACAATGCAAATGAATTTATATCAAAATAATGTAAAAATACAGCAAAATGAGGCTGAAGGGTGGAAATATGTTTATCTGTTAGATGAGAGAAGTGCTTGAAGGTTTGTGAAAATGCTTTCAATTTATAAATTCTGGGATTATAAAGTGGTCTGGGACGCCATTGCAATCAAAAGGCGTCGCTTCATCCCCAATTGCTGCACATATTTGCACAAAGTTTTATTTAAAGTTTGGAGTTGTTTTAAAGTGAAATATGATCGATGCGGATGCTGCTTTATCTTTTTTTTTAAAAAGCGCCGACAGACAATAAGTAGCTATCACTTACCATAGTTATAATTCTTTTCCAAGTATGTTTTAAGCGTTGGTTTAATTTTTCTGCATTTACAGCGATCTGCCGAAAAATAACGAAGTGCAAACAATTTTAAGCAAACTGAAATGCAAATACTGGAGATTTGAACCGAAACTAAAAAGTGCTGTCAAAAGTGCTGGTCTGTCAAACTTAAAGACTAGAGAGCAAATGTTTACAGTAGTGATCTGGGCAGTTTGCTGTAAAGGCGTTGATGGCAATAATTGTCCAAGTATACTTTAGAGTGGCAGAGGGATGCTAATAAATAACAGCCAATTGTAAACCAATATGCGCCTTTCCCAAATCACAGAAACGCGTTGATTTTCGTCTTAGAGTACAAACGATCGTTAACACTACCTAAGTGCTCAACTGAGATAAGAATAACGATGCAAAACTGAGGTAGCGGATGGATTCGCTGAGGACCGATTTCTGGAAGGACCCGCATCAACTGCGAAAGTTTTTCTCTGGTGCCCGTTAAGGGCTGTCCTTGGGTTGGCGGGAGCGGCTAGAGTAGCGAGCAATTTTTGCTGTGTTGTTTTCTGCGCTTCCCACCTGCTGTAATCCATGACCCAGTTTTATTCCAAATACAAAAGCAAAATTCTGTGGATGCTGGAAACCAGGTCACTGGGCTGAAACGTTGACTGTTTTCTCTCTCCACAGATGCTGTCAGACCGGCTGACTATTACTGTAAGCAGAAACAATTAACGTTTCGAGTCCAGTATGACTCCTGAGTTTTCCCACACTTTCTGTTTTTATATCAGTTTTATCCCCCTCGTTATTATGCACAATAATGTCGGTGTGTTTTATAATAAAACTTTCCCATTGTTACACGTAGAGTCTAACGTCTGGCAGTGAACCCTCCACTAGCACTTTGCACATTTGATATTTGTATTCTTTGTGAGGGAGGCCGGGAACACTGCGAATCTGTGAAAGCTCATCGCCGGGCCGGCTGCCTTACCTGAGTTCCAGCTCCTGCAGTCAGAAGGCTCCTGTACTACCATATCTCGGATGAAGTCTATCCATTTTACATCTGGAAATTTGAAACAAAAACATGAGGTCAGTTCTGGTTGAATCTATTCCACAAACTGCAATCCCTATATATTAATAAGTGGATAGTGAATTAAAGTAAACCCTTGGCCGCGCAGGTGGTGCTTTCGTCTAAGGTCATGATTCCTTCTGACTGAAATTGAAAACATTGTTTGTCACTTTGCTCGAATTTCATTTAAGAGAAAATCCCATCTATATAAAAAGGGAGTTCACAATTTGATGCTTGTAATTATTCTTCTGTTATGGGTTATTGATGTTCTGTTGTAAATATTAACAAAGCTCTTCACTGAGAGTCAGGTGGTCGTATTTCGTGTCTCACCTGCAGGTACATCGGTGACAATTGCCTCAGGAGCGATACAAACTCCCCGGTCGTAGACAGGTAAGTCGTTGCATGCCAGGCTCTCCGGCCAGCTGTGGTTGTACCTTCTCAAAATCGGCTCACAACCGTCTCTTGCCCTCTGGCAAACTGACTTACACGGCTTGATAGGGTCATGAAGGAACTCGAGGGTACAGATAGGTGCGTACATTGCACACAGAAAGAAGCGCAGCACTGGGCTGCAGTTGGTGTCCACCAATTCCTGATACTGCTCTGAGGCGAGAATAGCATTCTCCTGGGTGCTGTGATGAAGATGGTTGGGCATCCGAGTGATATTCCAGGGCATTGTCTTACACATAGCGATCCTGACATGTTCGCAGGGTGCTCCCTGCACCAAGACAGCTGGACCGAGCCAAAAGCAGACAGCAGCAATCACTGGCAGCATCTTGGAAAATGTGGACCAATTCACCAGCTCTGCCACACTATATATACCTTTTCACAGAAAAGTTAAAAAAAAAGTCAAATCACAGGCTCGGATGGGTGGAGATGATAAACCCGTTACTTGCATTTAAATCGAGCGGCCAATTAAGAGCTGACGATCAAGTTGATAACAAGTGAAAGGAGGTGTTCCTGTCGGATTTCGGCAGTTGGGGGCTATCAGGAGATTAACGCAGCGACAGCCGCAATAAACGATGGGACGGTATCTGACGTGCAATGAATAACAAAAATGACGTGTTCACTTTCCACTTATGTCTCTTGCTGGTATCTTTAATTTTTTTCCACTTGCAGTGACATCATCTGCATCTGTTTCTTGTTCCCTACGCGTCACTAAACTTTTTAAATCCATGTTTTGAAACGCAATGTTTGTATATGGTCCCAGAGGGATACATGTCTACTTATTACATTTGACCTGCAGTGTAGATCTTAAAGGTTACAATGCAGAACAATTAAATGTGAAATTGAATCTTATTGATGCAGTGATTTAGCTGCAGTGATTCCTCTGAATGACTGATAAAGCATTACTACGGAATTCTTAATCCATGGTTTACACTTGGAGAACGTTGGATGGGGTGGGACTTGCCGGAAAGAAGGACAAGTCTTCTAAGCAGAGGCTTCAGTGATGATCAAACTGGCAAGAGTAACACTGGGCAAGAAACACTCCGCAAACGGAGTGATGGAATCAGAAGGGGATCAATATTAAAAGAGGATTGAACAGGGTAGGCAGAGACAAACTAAGCGTCACTACTCAACCCTGCATCAAGGAGCCCTAGTAAAACTGGCGTCAATGGGAATCAGGGGGAAAACTCTCCGCTGGTTGGAGTCATACCCAGCACAAAGGAAGATGGTTGTGGTTGTTGGAGGTCAGTCATCTCAGCTCCAGGACATCACTGCAGGAGTTGCTCAAGGTAGGGTCCTCAGCTCAACCATCTTCAGCTGCTTCAACAATGACCTTCCTTCCATCATAAGATCAGAAGTGGGGATGTTCACTGATGATTGCACAATGTTCAGCACCATTCGCGACTCCTCAGATACAGAAGCAGTCCATGTCGAAATGCAGCAAGACCTGGACAATATAACATTCGGTGGCCTTTACTGTCCTTCTATCAGTCACACCAGCTGCTTGTAACATAACAAAAAAACCTCTCTGTTTTTTAAAACTTGCATACCAGTACATTCTGGTCCTTGAGCTCTCACAATTTTAAAATAATGCTTATCGAAGGTTCGATTAACGTGCCAGTCAATAGATTCAAAGAAACACGTTTCAACGATTGAACTAAATTTAAACACAAATTTCATTGCCGATGGGGTGTATCAGCAGAATCTAAACTCAAAATCCGATTATTATCAGTAACCTACCTTTACACAGAAATGAAATTTCAGTACAAATGTTTATTTTTTTTCCTTCTCAAGGGCAATTGGGGTGGGCAACAAACGAGGGCTTGTCAGTGACACCCACATCCCAATAAAGAACAAAGAAAGGAACATTTGTATTGAAATAACATTTCTGTATAAAGGCGGGGTATCGATAATAGTCAGATTGTTTTCATGTTGAGGATTGTTCTATCTAAATCTTGTAATGAAACATATTGAAGAAGCATTAGAATTAGAATGTAGCAAGGAACAACTGACAAATTTATGGAAAGCTAACAGATAACCTGCTAAATGGATATAATTACAATGAGATGGAGAGAACAGCCAGAAGGACTGATTGAGTCGCCCGTTCCGGTTCCATCAATGCTAAAAAAATACGAACATAAGAAATAGGAGCAGGAGGAGGCCACTTGGCTCGAGCCTGCTCCACCATTCAATAAGATCATGGCTGATCTATTTGTGTTTCGAATTCCACATTCCCATCTCCACATCCCCCCCCCCACCCCCCACCCCCATAACCTTTGATTCCCTTGACTGACAAGAATCTATCTAAATGAAAACAAAATGCGGCAGACGCTGGGAATCTGAAATAAAAACATAAAATGCTGGGAAAACTCAGCAAGTCTGGCAGCATCTGCGGAGAGAGAAATAGAGTTAATGTTTGGAGACTGTACGACTCTTCTTCAGAGAATCTATCGACCTCTGTCTTAAAAATATTCAATGACCCCGCCTCCACCACTTTCTGAGGCAGAGAATTCCAAAGTTGCACAATCTCCTGAGAGAAAAAGATTTTCCTCATCTCTGTCCTAAAAGGGCGACCCCTAATTTTAAAACAGTGCCCCCTAGTTCTGGACTCATCCACAAGAGGAAATGTCCTTTCGACCTTGTCAAGGCCACTCAGGATTTTGTATACTTCAATCAAATCACCCCTCACTCTTCTAAACTCCAGTGGAAACAAGCCCAGTTTGTCCAACCTTTCCTCATAAGACAAGCCACTCATTCCAGGTATCAACCTAGTAAACCTCCTTTGAACCACCCCCAACACATTTACATCCTTCCTTAAATAAGGAGATTAAAACTGCACACGGTATTCGAGATGTGGGGCGGAATCATTCATGCCCTTTGGTGGCAGGTTTCATGGTGGGGGTGAATGGACAATATGGAGAGAAAGCCAAAAATCAGTTTCACGCCGTCGTGAAACAGACTTGCAACCGTCCGCTCCGCCTGTCAATGGCGGGCCGTATTTCCACACCACCGGATGTCGGGAACTTCATTGTAATATATCTGCACATCATTATAAGCCCAGCTCGCCAGAATCATCCCCCCACGCTGGATCATCTGAGCAGGTCGGAATGATTGCACAATGATTTGTGTCACAACAGCACTTATAAGGCGTGGAGTTGGTGAGCTGCACTTTGAGGGGAACTCGGAGGTAAGTGCACAGTAATGTTATGCAGCGCTCCGAGGGTTGCCTGCTGGACCTCAAGGTTGAGGCACCGCGTATTCATGCAAGGGCACAGGCAAGTCACTTTTTCCTGGCTGGCTGACAGTGCGGTGCCAGTGCAAGGGCTGCCATGTGGCTGAGGCGAGCTGGGGATGGGGCAAGGGCAGCACTCCGTTTGGTGGTAGTACACAAGCGCGTGCGGGGTGGAGGGAAGCAGCCACGCATTAGGGAAGCCTTGTATAAAGCGACCATTCCTCTGCAGCTGCAACAGTTCAAGTGCAGCCACATTGACATGGTTGGAGTCAGGCCTCTAGCTTATCTGCCCACTCAAGCAACGCAGAGGCATGAAAGTGCCACCAAATGTCCCAGAGCTTTTCACTCCCTGGGCACAAATTGCAAACTAATGAGCATTTTAATGCACTGCAGAACAATTGTACAATCTCCATGCTAAAGCTGGCCATGGAGCAGTCACTGGTGGAGGTGCTCACAGCCCCTTGCAATGTCCTCATTCAGGTTTGGACCAGTCTCCCCCATGGTTCAAGCTAACAGTGCAGCCTTGCAGTGTGGGTTAGGAGAATGCCTGTGCCTGAGCTGAGAGCACAGCATGCAGTACAATGGGCAAAGCTGCTGCCAATCGGTCAGGTGGAGTGGGGCAGAGATGGTTGGGGTTTCGGGCAGCCATGCAGCGCACTAAACTCTGGCCATCCAAGTGGTGGCCAGCACTCTCCGGGATGCATTAAAGGGCCTTCAGACTTAACCAAGAGAGGTCTTAATACACCCATGCTAACCCACGCTTCTATCTCTTTCAGCCTGCAGGAGGAGTACATCAGGAGCATGGAGCCTGGTGAACTAGCTGTATGCCTTATTGCTTACAGAAAGCAGAGACGAAGCAAAAGAGAGCAATGGAGGTGCCTGGCTGAGCAGAGGGAGGAGCAGCACCCTCAGGAAGGAAGGGCAGCTGGGGCTCCCGCACATGCCGCTGAAGAGCCGTAGCAAGCCATTGGTGGTTGGCGCCTAGCAACACCCAGAGTCTATAGATGCTGCCTTTCATTCCTGCAGGTGACTGAACAACCAGTGTCACTGAAGATTCAGTATGTCCAGGGAACTGGTCAGTCACATCTGCCACCTGCTGCAGAATTTGGCGCCATGGGGACATGGATGGCATCCACTGTCAGTGGCCGTGAAAGTGACTGCGGTGCTCAATTTTTACACCAGTGGCTCCTTTCAGGGCTGCACAGGCGGGATATTGCAAGCTTCCACCCACAAATGCATCCATGAGGTCATGAACTTCACAAAGGCACACCTAGTGCATTTCACTTGGGACCAGGAATGCAAGGATGCAGGAGCACTGGGATTTGCCCAGGTTTCAGGTTTCCCACAGGTGCAGAGTGCCATTGACTGCACTGATGTGGCACTCAGATCTCCATGGCAACAAGTTGGCAACTACGTCAACCGTGAGGGCTTCCACTTGCTGAATGTCAGCTCGGTGTGTTGGCATGCCGACACTATCATGTCAGACTGAAGGTGGACAGATTCCTCCATCGTGCCTTGCAATCTGAGGAGTGCAGCGGATTTCCTTTCCTGATGTTCCCGAGTCTGCCTTTGCAGCTCCAGCAACTGAGGTATGACCAAGTCCAGAGGCTTTTCATCTGACTCAGACTCAGCAGGTTTCTGGCTTCGATCAGTCCTCTGAATGACAGAAACCTGTGAAATCCCTGCCACTGCCTGTTGTGGATCAGACAGTGCGATGTGCTCACCAGATTGTGACCCTAAGGCTACTCTAGAACTAGGTCCCACCAAGGTGTGTGTCTCTGCGCTGGTGGAGAGTGTGGGTGAGCACTGTGATGGGTCTTCAATCAGGGTTTCAGCAGATTCCTCTTTTGTGGCATCTTCAGGGCTTGAGTCGAGGACTTCAGCTGTTTCCCACATGTGCCTATGAAAGCAAGGGGAGATAATTAGTGCACAGCAGTGGCCTGTGAAACAGGACACATCACTCACAGCATGGTTGCCTGATGGATATTGCACTGCTGGATCCTCACTTGGTAGAGCGCAGCTGACCTCACTGTCAGCACAGGAACAGTCCAGATCTTCACCGGCCAGCTGTACGACTCATTTTCAAAGCCTGTTAGAACCTCAATATCGGGCATTCCTCCACCAGTCTGTGACCTGTCCCTCTTGTTCAGTTGAGATGGAGAGAGCGTAAGAAGAACACCTGCCAAGCCAGATGGTAAGGATGCCTGGCATGTGTTGGTGGCGAGTGCTGCCATGGGTGGGATAAGGACAATGAAATTGTGTGTGAGAGAGTGAATAGTAATGTCCCTTGAACTGGCAGTGAGTGAGATCCCTGTGGATATATGTTGGGTTTGTGAGTGTGTGAGCTGGGAGTGATGAGAACAGTGACTTACCCTGGCGGAATGGAGGAGATTATTCATCCCCTTTCGGCACTGGGTGGCTGTCCTCTTTTGCAGGGAGTTGTCACTGACCACTGCTGCCACTGTCTCCCAAGCCAGATTGATGACCTTGCTTGCTGGTCTTCACCCAGAGCAGGGGTAGAGGACATTATGGCGAGCCTCTGTTATATCTAAAAAGGTGTTCCAAGGACGCATCATAAATCGGGAGGGGGCTGCAGTCTTCTTGCCTTTTGGGGCTATGTCTTCTGTGCAGCTGTCCTGGCACTGAGAGGTGTGTGCATGGCTGCATTTTAAACATGGCGCCCCGATGAGGAAGCAGCAAGGTGACAGCGTGGCAGGCGAATGAGAGCCCACCCACCATCCAAACGGCGTGTTTCCTGGGAATGCATGATTAATGAGGCGGGTTTGGGATGATACGGCGTGAAAAACTGCCATTGTGGCCAGCGGGTAAAATGTTCCTTTTCTCACCAGCTACTGCATTTAGTGCAAATCTGCGAAGATTCTGCCTGTAGTCTCACCAATGCCTTATAATGGAAGCTACATGTGTAAAGTTTGCTGCCCCGGAGTACTGTCTACAGTCTTGGTCTCCTTATTTGAAAAAAGATAAAATTGCATTCGAAGCAGCTCAAAGAAGGTTCACTTGACTGATTGCTGGGATGAAGAGCTTATTTTTGAAGAAAGGTTGAACAGGTTGGGCCTGTATTTATTGGAGTTTGGAAGAATGGGAGGTGATCTTATTAAAACATATAAGATCCTGAGGGGACTTGATAGGGTGGATAATGGGAGGATGTTTCCTCCTGTAGGGAAGTCTAGAACTAGGGAACACAGTTTAAGAACAAGAGGTCTCCCTTTTAAGATGGTGATGAGAATTTCTTTTCTCTCAGAGGGTTATTAGTATGTGGAATTCTCTTTATTTATTCAAGGCAAATTATATAGATTTTTGATCAACAAGGAAGTGAAGGGTTAAGTGGGGGTGCGGGACAGACAGGAAATTGGAGTTGAGACCACAACCAGACCAACGATGACCTTATGAATGATGGAGCAGGCTTGAAGGGCTGAAAGGACTGCTCCTGCTCCTCAAGTCCCATGTTAACATGCTGTGTCTATTGCTGAAGCGCTTCTTGAAAGAGAAGAACTAACTGTGAACGCCTTGCAACAATTAAGAAAGATTATTTAGGAGGTTACAGAGAAGCTGGAATTAGATTTAATAGTGGGTGTGTTATGATCCCAGCTGAGGTTACCACTGGACAAGCCTGATCCTAGAGTGATCCCAGCTTGATAGATTCTAACTTTTATTTTTGTTTGTTTAAATGTGTGGAGAGGGGCTACTGAACAGGGTCACTGGAGTCAGCTAATTAACTTTTAACAAAAACGTATAACATTTATTAAACACGAAAAGATGAACTATATTACAATACTCCTTCACCCACAACTATATATTTTACAGATAAATACAGATTTGTAAGGATAACACAAGTTACAAAGCTATCTTATACTCTAATGTTCACAGTAAGTACACCTCCATGTAAACCAATAGGCATCCTGTGGTCAGACACACCACACTCTGAAACCAAGTGACAGATGTCACCTCAGCCTGATGCTATGGATCTCTCATCAACTCCCCGCAGATGCTTGTCACACCGTCAGCCAGCCGGTCTCACTGAATTCCGTCTTTCACACGAGGGTTTCCAATCTCCATTTTCTTAGGACTCGCTTTGGAATCTTCTCCCGAACCGACACTTCCTTTCAGACACCTTCTGCAAGGGTTCCCCTCCAGGGTTTCGAACTCTCCTTCCAATGTTCCTCTCCCTGGGTGACCACATGCATTCAAGCAGTCTTCTATGCACTCTCTCTCACCGACTCAGCCGTCAACACTACCACTGCTTCACATGCCCATAGCAAAGAGCTATAGATCTTCAGTTGTCTCTTTGGACCTTCTGGCCTCTTACAAGCTGTTCTTGCCTTAAATCTGCTTTCTGCATCTTTTGTCTCTTTAAATCTGAAGCTTGGAGCCTTTCTCTCTGCCCCTGGGCAAAAACTTGGCAGATGGAGTTTAATGTAGAAAAGTGTGGTCATGCACTTTGGTATGAAAAATCAAAAGGCAGACTATTATTTAAATAGAGAGAGAGTCCAAGCAAAGAGGGATCTGGGTGCTCTTGTGCATGAAACACAAAACGTTTGTGCATGTCCAGCAAGTAATTGAGAAGGCAAATAGAATTTTGGCCTGAATTGCAACGGGATTGGAGTTTAAAAATAGGGAAGTCTTGTTACAACTGTACAGGGTGTTGGTGAGGTAACATCTAGAGTACGGTATACAGTTTTGGTCCCCGTATTTAAGAAAGGATATACTGGCATTGGAGGCAGTTCAAAAGAGATTCACGAGACTGATTCCTGGGATGAAGGGGTTGACTTATCAAGAACAGTTAAACAGGTTAGGCCCTTATTCATTGGAGTTTAGAAAAATGAGGGGTGATCTTATTGAAACGTACAAGATTCTGAGGGGGCTTGACAGGGTAAATGTTGAGTAAATGTTTCCACTATTAGGGGAACCTCAAACCAGGGGACATAGTTACAGAATAAGGGGGCACTCATTTAAAACTGAGATGCGAAGGAATTTCTTCTCTCAGAGGGTAGTGAATGTCTGGAATTCTCTACCATAGGGATTGTGGAGGCTAGATAACCGAAAGTATTTAAAGAGGAGGTAGATAGATTTTTGAAATATCAGGGAGTTGAGGGTTATGAGGAGCTGGCACGAAAGAGGAGTTGAGGCCTGGGGAAGATCAGCCATGGTCTTATTGAATGGCAGGACAGGTTTGAGGGGCAGAATGGCCTACTCCTGCTCCTATTTCTTATGTTCTTATGTTCTCATTCATAACTTCATTCACAGGACCTTTTCCAAGTTTCTGTCCTTCCTTTGACCAGAAGGTCTGCATGGGACTTTCTCCTGTTCCACTCCCCTGGATTTTGGGGGTCTTTTCTTTAGCTTGGGACTTGATAACTGACCCTTTTGCTCCAGTCTCTCTCTGGCAGCTATTTTCAATCAACTTTGGCTTGGGATTGGCTATCTGTCCCTTCTAGGTGGCTTCTGTTTGGCAGCTGTCTTCAAACTCAACTCAAAACTGCTGTTTCTTTAGTTTTTCTGTGTGTGTCTGTGGGAGGGACCTGCCTCTCTGGGCCCCTGTTCCTAGGCAACAGCCCAGTTTCTCTACTCTAGTCTGTTTAATTTAGCTGCCACAGTCGTAAAACTCTCATTAGAAACGCAGGCAACTTTAAAGTAAAACTAAAACTCAATTTTACCTTTCTTAACACACGGATACAGAAATACAAATCCAACTTAAACATTAAAGGTAAAACCCGTTCCTAACACCTACAAATACAAATATAACTTACTTAAACTCTCTCTATTTCTTAACAGATGCTAAAAGGGAAGAAATTGTTGAGGTATTAGCTTAACACCTAAACCCTGAGGAAGAAAAGTGTAATCCAGAAGGCATGCAGGTTGGCTTAGCTAGGATTCAGTTGCAAATGAAACAGGTGGAATTGGAGAAAGAAATGTAAAAAATTGAATTTGAGAAAGAAAGAGATTTCAAAACTTGAACTTGAAAAAGAAATGGAAATATGAAAACTTTAACTTAAGTTCAAGAGTAAAGAACAGGAAAACTAAGTTTCAAAGAGAAAGAAAAAGAGAAAAATTAGAAATCGAAAATCTTAAATTCCAGAGAAAAAAGGAAGAAAGGAAATTTGATATTAACAAAGAAAAGCTTAGATTACATGAACAGGAAGTTGATTGAATTCCTAGTTTTGATTTGGCAAGGAATATTTGCCTAGTTCCTAAATTCAGTGCGGAAGGAGTTGAAATGTATTTTGTGTCATTTGAGAAATTTGCTACAAAGCTATGTCTACAGGAATGCTGGACAGTTTAATTGCAAAGCATATTCGTGGGGAAAGGGGTAGAAGTGCTTTCAGATGTGCAATCTAGGGATTATGATACAGTGAAGAATGCTGTTCTCAATGCATTTGAGTTAGTGCTGGAAGCTTATAGACAAAAGATTAGAGATCTGAAGGAGAAACAGAATACGCCTTTTATGGAATTTGCTATAGAAAAAGGAGATGACATTTTATAGGTAGTATCGGGCTACGAAGAATGAGCCAGATTTTGAAAATCTTAGAGGGATGATCTTAATGGAAGAATTTAAAAATAGTGTCCCTTTTGGAATAAGGTCCCAACTTAATCACTGAAAAATTTCTAAGATAAGGACCACTGCAATTATGGCTGATGACTACGAATTATCCCACAAACATGTAAGTAGCAGTAGACCATTGTTTGCAAATCCATATAGAAACTGAAGTGTTAAAGGATCTGATAATGAACAGAATAATGGTTACAGTGAGGAAGATAGCAGAAATGAAAAACAGATACACCTCAGAGTATTGCTGAAAAAATAGACTGTCCTGCATTCGTCAGAATACCAATATAAGGGGGAAACAACATTTTATACTGTATGTGAAGAGAGTGCTGATTGGTTGGCAAGTGGCATTCCCATGAAGAATGCACCACTGATAGTGACTGACAGTTAACTGCAAAGAACAGGGCCCTGTGTATTAACATATGTAGCTTCCAGTACACAGAAATGTGCCACATTGCAAGCCTGACTGATAAACTTAAATTGGCTGTCAGCATAATTCTTAGCACATCGAGGATTATTTAGCAAATGTTGTTCAATCGTGGAATCACATCTAACGTTGGACACTGTGTTTTGAGTTTTACAAGGACGGGCTAGTTGGATATGATCTGTATCCTGCCCATTGCAAACAAAGGATGGGACCTGCTGTTTGATACGATCTGCCAGTCTTTGGGACGTACAGCCTACATACCTAGCATCACACTGGCACTGAAATTCATACGCCACATTACTCATTTGTGTGATAGGCAGAAGGTCCTTTTGGCTTGGCAGCACAACCCTGTTAGTGGCGAATACCACTCATGTTGTTACTGCATAGTAGCAGTGTGAAACAGCTAGCTTCACCTGTTGCTCAAATTTTTGGGTTACCTTGCTCTTTCAGGGTAATCTGAGGTAAAAACAAAAAGCTAAAAGCTACTGCGGATGCTGGAAATCCAAAACAAAAACAGAATTACCTGGAAAAACTCAGCAGGTCTGGCAGCATCGGCGGAGAAGAAATCAGTTAACGTTTCGAGCCTTCATGGCCCTTCGGCAGAACTGGAGCATAGTTAGAAGAAGGGAGAAATATAAATTGGTTTAAGGTGGGTGGGGGGGGGGGGGGGGTGGGGGTGGTGGGGAGAGACACATTGAGGGTGTGGTGTGGTGATTGTGGAGATGAGCAGATAATCAAAAGATGTCACAGACAAAAGGGTCAAAGAGGTGTTGAAGGTGGTGGTATTTGTCTGAGAAAAGTGCTAATTAAGAATGGAAGACAGGATATTCAAAGTACAGCTCTAGTGGGGGTGGGGTGGAAAGACTAAAGGTTTTAGTTTTAGATTTAAAAATAATGGAAATAGGTGGGGAAAGAAGAATCTATATAAATTATTGAAAAAAAAGCGGGGGGGGGGGGGGGGGGAAGAAACGGGGTGGGGATTGGGGGGAGGGGGAGTTTAAGATCTAAAGTTGTTGAATTCAATATTCAGCCCGGAGGGCTGTAAAGTGCCTAGTCGGAAGATGAGGTGCTGTTCCTCCAGTTTGCGTTGGGCTTCACTGGAACAATGCAGCAAGCCAAGGACAGACATGTGGGCAAGAGAACAGGGTGGAGTGTTAAAATGGCAAGCGACAGGGAGGTTTGGGTCTTTCTTGCGGACAGACCGCAGGTGTTCGGCAAAACGGTCGCCCAGTTTGCGTTTGGTCTCTCCAATGTAGAGGAGACCGCATTGGGAGCAACGAATGCCGTAGACTAAGTTAGGGGAAATGTAAGTGAAATGCTGCTTCACTTGAAAGGACTGTTTGGGCCCTTGGACGGTGAGGAGAGAGGAAGTGAAGGGGCAGGTGTTGCATCTTCTGCGTGGGCATGGGGAGGTGCCATAAGTGGGGGTTGAGGAGTAGGGGGTGATGGAGGAGTGGACCAGGGTGTCCCGGAGGGAACGATCCCTACGGAATGCCGTCAGGGGGGCGTGAAGGGAAGATGTGTTTGGTGGTGGCATCATGCTGGAGTTGGCGGAAATGGCGGAGGATGATCCTTTGAATGCGGAGGCTGGTGGGGTGATAAGTGAGGACAAGGGGGACCCTATCATGTTTCTGGGAAGGAGGAGAAGGCATGAGGGAGGATGCGCGGGATATGGGCCAGAAACGGTTGAGGGCCCTGTCAACGACCGTGGATGGAAAACCTCGGTTAAGGAAGAAGGAGGACATGTCAGAGTAGCTGTTTTTGAAGGTAGCGTCATCAGAACAGATGCGACGGAGGCGAAGGAACTGAGAGAATGGGATGGAGTCTTTACAGGAAGCGGGGTGTGAGGAGCTGTAGTCGAGGTAGCTGTGGGAGTCGGTAGGCTTGTAATGGATATTGGTGGACAGTCTATCATCAGAAATTGAGACAGAGAGGTCAAGGAAGGGAAGAGAAGTGTCAGAGATGGACCATGTGAAGATGATGGAGGGGTGGAGATTGGAAGCAAAATTAATAAATTTTTCCAGGTCCTGACGAGAGCATGAAGCAGCACCGAAGTAATCATCGATGTACCGGAGAAAGAGTTGTGGGAGGGGGCCCTTCACTTCCTCTCTCCTCACCGTCCAAGGGCCCAAACACTCCTTTCAAGTGAAGCAGCATTTCACTTGCATTTCCCCTAACTTAGTCTACTGCATTCGTTGCTCCCAATGCGGTCTCCTCTACATTGGAGAGACCAAACGCAAACTGGGCAACCGTTTTGCGGAACACCTGCGGTCTGTCCGCAAGAAAGACCCAAACCTCTCTGTCACTTGCCATTTTAACACTCCACCCTGTTTTCTTGCCCACATGTCTGTCCTTGGCTTGCTGCATTGTTCCAGTGAAGTCTAACGCAAACTGGAGGAACAGCACCTCATCTTCCGACTAGGCACTTTACAGCCCTCCGGGCTGAATATTGAATTCAACAACTTTAGATCTTAAACTCCCCCTCCCCCCATCCCCACCCCGTTTCTTTACCCCCCCCCCGCTTTTTTTTCAATAATTTATATAGATTCTTCTTTCCCCACCTATTTCCATTATTTTTAAATCTAAAACTAAAACCTTTAGTCTTTCCACCCCACCCCCACTAGAGCTGTACTTTGAATATCCTGTCTTCCATTCTTAATTAGCACTTTTCTCAGACAAATACCACCACCTTCAACACCTCTTTGACCCTTTTGTCTGTGACATCTTTTGATTATCTGCTCATCTCCACAATCACCACACCACACCCTCAATGTGTCTCTCCACCCCCCCCCACCACCCCCCGCCCCCCAACCCACCTTAAACCAATTTATATTTCTCCCTTCTTCTAACTATGCTCCAGTTCTGCCGAAGGGCCATGAAGGCTCGAAACGTTAACTGATTTCTTCTAAACTGAGGTAGATTGGGTACTTTTCAGGGCCAAAAGTGACGACCTTAGACCTGTCCATGAGTTTGTGTGATATACAGCACGAAATGATCTGATCAGGGTAGCCATTATACTGCAGGATGCCTTGATTCACCCTATTTCAGCATCAAGCTTACATGGTAAGCAAATGGCTCAGGCCCTATACACAAGGTTGTCGATAAGACCAATCTAATAGCATGTGGAACTGTAAGAATCTCAACATGTATGTTGACCAGTGAAGGTAGGCTTGCGGTAGATTTCTCAATTTGTATGCCAAAGGAGGGGAGTTCATTTGACTGCTCTATCTCATAGCGGAATTTGAGCACATGATGGAGCCCATTAAGACATGTTAGGAAATTGTTACGTGTAGCTACGGATTTAAATATAGCAAACGTATCATCCACATATCGGAAATATACGAGGGGTAGGAGGCCAGATCATTCCATCGAAGACACGTTTCTCATGGAACCCAACAAAGATGTTTGTGAGAGCTGGGCCTAAAGGGGATCCCATGGCAACACCATCTATTTGGGCAAACTTGGTGTCATTAAAACTGAACTCAATGCACAAGTTACCAAGTTCATAAGTTCAATAAATACTGATTCATGCAACGGTTGGGGGTGGGGGGTGGGATGGGGTCTACATCGCCATGATTTAGTGCTGCAGTGCAAATATTTATGGTCTCCTTAAGTGGAACATTGGTGAACAGGCTAGCAATGTCAAATGAGCATATGGATACAGCATTGCTATTGATATGCAAGTCCTGTATGGCCTTCGCAAATGTGAAGGAATCCTTCACCGTGTATGTGGAAAACTTGGTAAAACTGGCTGTAACAATTCATCCAACTATTTGGCCAATTCATTTTGTGCAGAGCTGGTCATAGATAAGATGGGGTGTAGAGGGACATCAATTTTGTGTCTTTGGCAGCCCATAAATACATGGTCATAGCAAACTGTGAGGATGAACCCTGTCATATATATCACATGGTAGCTCATCGCTCATACACAAGTACAACAAGCATTTTTTTTAACACAAAACAAAAATTGCTGGAAAAACTCAGCAGGTCTGACAGCATCTGTGGAGAGGAAGACAGAGTTAACGTTTTGAGTCCGTATAACTTCTTCAGAACAGCATTTTTTTTAGATTACTTTCAAGCAAGGCTGTCTGGTCATGCTAAGTGGCAAGTCCAACGGATACGAATTTGGACCTGTCCTTAAGAATGGCGTGCATTTTGTTGATATAGTCACGCTTGTTTCAATGACTATTCCCATCCCTTTGTGAGGTTTACTGATGTGTCTGTTGAGTTGGTCTTAAGGCCTCGCAACGCTGTAAGACATTCGCGGTGCATGTGAAAGTCGGACAGTTTGTTCGGAATCCCGGAATATGCATGCGCTAGTAGATCAGCTAGGCGCGCTTTCAAGGATTCAGCATCTTCAATGGACGCTGGTTTGTGGCGGGATAGTTGACAGTTGCTGTTTTCCCCCTTATATTGGTATTCTTGCAAGTGTCCTAATGAGTGCCAGACAAAAAGCTTAGGCATGTCTCTTTTTTCAGCAATACTCAAGTTCTGTGCTACCAAACGACTACGCCTCAGGCTCATAGATGTTTACAGCCAGAAGGAGGCCATTCGGCCCATCATGTCCACGCTAGTCAACTAAGATCTGACTACACTAATCCCATTTTCCAGCGTTTGGCCCATAGCCCTGGAGGCTATGGCAACACAAGTGAGCATCTAAATATTTGTCGAATGTTATGACACTTTCTGACTCAACCACCCTTTCAGGGAGTGAGTTCCAGATTCTCACCACCCCCTGGGTGAAAAAGTTCCTCCTTAACTCCCCTCTTAGCCTTCTACCTCTTCCCTTAAATCTATGCCCCCTGATTATTGACCCCTCTACTAATAGAAAAAGTGCCTTCTCAACCACCCTATCAATGCCCCTCATAATCTTATACACCGCTGTCAGGTCCCCTCTCAATCTTTGCTGCTCCAAGGAAAACAACCCCAGCTTATCCAATCTTCCCTCACAGTTCAGACCTTCCAGCCCAGGCAGCATCCTGCTAAATCTCCTCTGCACCCTCTCCTGTGCAGTCACACCCTTCCTATAATGTGGTGACCAGAACTGCACACAGTACTCCAGTTGTGGCCTTACCAGCATTTTATAGAGTTCCAGCATAACCTCCCTGCTCTTGTATTCTACGCCCCAGCTAATAATCCCATATGCCTTCTTAACGACCTTATCTGCTACCTTCAGGGATCTGTGGATATTCACACCAAGGTCCTTCTGACCTTCAGTACTTTCCAGGGTCCTACCATTCATAGTGTAATCAGAGTAGTGAAAAAGACCGTATGGAGGAAAAGTATGATTCAAGGGGACCAACATGCTATTATTGCCATAAAAGAGAAGGCAGATTGTTGGAAATTAAAAGTCAAAATGGTAGTATTTGCGGGTATGTATGGTGTCATTGCAGAAAATGTTGTACCCTGTAGGTGGCATTTGTGACAAACCAGTAGTTTTGAAACAAAAACAGAATTACCTGGAAAAACTCAGCAGGTCTGGCAGCATCGGTGGAGAAGAAAAGAGTCGACGTTTCGAGTCTACATGACCCTTCAACAGAACGGTTCTGTTGAAGGGTCATGTGGACTCGAAACGTCGACTCTTTTCTTCTCCACCAATGCTGCCAGACCTGCTGAGTTTTTCCAGGTAATTCTGTTTTTGTTTTGGATTTCCAGCATCCGCAGTAGCTTTTTGTTTTTATCTCAGTAGTTTTGAATATGTTTACTATCAGAAAAGACCAGAGCATAGATAATTATGAGGATGTCCTGATCAACAATGAAGTCTCCACATCTTTGTACAGTAAAGCAGGCAAACAAATGAATATTCTTAGAGCTACAGAGTCAGCTGAATTATTGATGGTGGTAGGTGAAGAAAACTTCCTCTCAAAGATATGCTACTTAAGAAAGTTTTGATTAAGGATATGAATGAAGGCTGTTTAACTGCTCTGTTGCATAAAGTTAATTTAAAATGTGGTTTAATTTTTAGCATTGTAGTTATGGGAGTTATGTGTAAGTTGCCTATTAATGGTGTGGATTTCATACTAGGAAATGACCTTGCTGGAGATAAGGTATCGCTATCTCAGTTGATGTCAGAAAAGTCTAGCAAAGCTGTTGAAACAGAAACTGTAGAGGGGAAATCATGTGGCATGCAAAAACCTAAGATTATCTGTACTCTTGCTATTGTGATTACTGTTTCAATTAAAGATGTGTCCAATGAGTCAAAAGTTCAGACTGCTGAGATTAAAGAGACAGTGGAACAACAGACTGACAACAAAGAATTAATAGCATCTGGAAATTAATTAAAGCTGTTTGAATTAAGCCTGCTGGCAGAACCTAAGCAACAGATATTAAAGCAGATAATAACAGCACTCAAAACTGATGATGGAACAAGGAAAGCAGTGCTTTAAAATCAATTGATTCTGCTGTAACTAATAATGAAGCCATGGAGCTATGAAGAAGGATACATGTTCTTGAACAGAAATTAAAACTTCAAAATGAAGAAGCAATCCCTCTTGCTAGAAAAGAACTAGACAAGGCCGGTATTGAATGGGAAAATGAAAAACAAAGAGAATTTAAAAGAATTTGTGAACTTCTGAGAAGAGTATCAGGATTTTTTTGTCTGATCATCAAAATAACAAGGTTATTAAAGTGGCTAAGGAGGATGTTACTTGGCAAAAGAACAAACTGCTTGCCTAGAAGGAGGCAGTGTTAAATCTAGATCTTCTGGAGATAAACACTGAAAGTTTAAATCATGGGAACAAACTTAAAGAGAACAGCAATCCTGCATTTAAACAGGGGAAGGACAATTCAGTTTAATGGTTGGATGAGACTTTCTTTACAGACTTGGACATTAAAAAACCTGCAGTCATGAAAGGGCATGGAGATCCAGAGTTAGAACCTAAACAAGGTGGATCAAAGACTGTGTTAAAGGCCAACACCCTGATAACGATGGTGTTTTTGATAAAGTTAACCAGACCAAACCAGACACATAACCACACTCAGTGCCATGCGCCGCCATATGAACACACTCGACCTCTCCTTCCAGCAGCACCGCCGCACCCTTTTTCAAAGCTGTGCGTGCCCCCAGTTTCATTTTATTCTTCGCCTCATCCGTCGCCTCAACAAGAAACTTTTTCTCTTTCTCTCAAGTGCTAAGGAACGCAAGCTCCAACAACTCATCGACACCAACACCCATCTGGGACCCTCCACCCCTGCTTGTCCCTCCGTCCCCACCCCATCTTCCAATCCCAGCCCCAGCCGCATATTCACTATACCCCGTGACCTTCCCCTCTCCGACGCTGAACGTTCAGTGCTCAGCAAAGGACTTAGTTTCATACCCTTACGCCCCCATCTCAATGAATTTCGGGCTCGGCATGATGTTGAACTCTTCTTCCGCCGTCTTCGTCTCCGTGCTCACTTCTTTGGGCAGGAGTCCTCTCCCCGTTCAACGGATCCTTTTACCCACCTCCAATATTCTCCCTCCACCTGGACCCCTCCCTCTGGATTCTTACCTTCTCTTGATCTTTTCATTGAGAACTGTCGGCGTGACATTAGCCGTCTCAATTTCTCTGCTCCTCTCACCTATTCTAATCTGTCTCTCTCTGAACTTACTGCACTCCGTTCTCTGAGGTCCAACCCCAACATTGTCATCAAACCCGCTGACAAGGGTGGTACTGTTGTTGTCTGGCGCATTGACCTCTACCTCGCGGAGGCTGAGCGTCAACTCGCAGACACTTCCTCCTACCTCTCCCTGGACCATGACCCCACCACAGAACATCAAGCCATTGTTTCCAGGACTGTCACTGACCTCATCTCCTCTGGAGATCTTCCTCCCACAGCTTCCAACTTGATAGTCGCCCAACCTCGGACGGCCCGCTTCTACCTCCTACCCAAAATCCACAAACAGAACTGTCCTGGCAGACTGATCATGTCAGCCTGTTCCTGCCCCACGGAACTCATTTCTCGTTATCTTGACTCCCTTCTCTCTCCCCTTGTCCAGTCCCTTCCCACCTACATCCGTGATTCCTCTGACACCTTACGTCACATCAACAATTTCCGGTTCCCTGGCCCCAACCGCTTCCTCTTCACTGTGGATGTCCAATCCCTCTACACCTCCATCCCCCACCAGGATGGTCTGAGGGCCCTTAGCTTCTTCCTTGAACAGAGGCCCGAACAATCCCCATCCTCCACTACTCTCCTCTGTCTGGCTGAAGTTGTTCTCACACTGAACAATTTCTCCTTTAACTCCTCTCACTTCCTCCAAATAAAAGGTGTGGCTATGGGTACCCACATGGGCCCCAGCTATGCCTGTCTCTTTATGGGGTATGTGGAACATTCCTTGTTCCAGTCCTACTCCGGCCCCCTCCCACAACTCTTTCTCCGGTACATCGATGATTACTTCGGTGCTGCTTCATGCTCTCGTCGGGACCTGGAAAAATTTATTAATTTTGCTTCCAATCTCCACCCCTCCATCATTTTCACATGGTCCATCTCTGACACTTCTCTTCACTTCCTTGACCTCTCTGTCTCAATTTCTGATGATAGACTGTCCACCAATATCCATTACAAGCCTACCGACTCCCACAGCTACCTCGACTACAGCTCCTCACACCCCGCTTCCTGTAAAGACTCCATCCCATTCTCTCAGTTCCTTCGCCTCCGTCACATCTGTTCTGATGACGCTACCTTCAAAAACAGCTACTCTGACATGTCCTCCTTCTTCCTTAACCGAGGTTTTCCACCCACGGTCGTTGACAGGGCCCTCAACCGTGTCCGGCCCATATCCCGCGCATCCTCCCTCACGCCTTCTCCTCCTTCCCAGAAACATGATAGGGTCCCCCTTGTCCTCACTAATCACCCCACCAGCCTCCGCATTCAAAGGATCATCCTCCGCCATTTCCGCCAACTCCAGCATGATGCCACCACCAAACACATCTTCCCTTCACCCCCACTGACGGCATTCCGTAGGGATCGTTCCCTCCGGGACACCCTGGTCCACTCCTCCATCACCCCCTACTCCTCAACCCCCACCTATGGCACCTCCCCATGCCCACGCAGAAGATGCAACACCTGCCCCTTCACTTCCTCTCTCCTCACCGTCCAAGGGCCCAAACACTCCTTTCAAGTGAAGCAGCATTTCACTTACATTTCCCCTAACTTAGTCTACTGCATTCGTTACTCCCATTGCGGTCTCCTCTACATTGGAGAGACCAAACGCAAACTGGGCGACCGCTTTGCAGAACACCTGCGGTCTGTCCGCAAGAAAGACCCAAACCTCTCTGTCGCTTGCCATTTTAACACTCCACCCTGTTCTCTTGCCCACATGTCTGTCCTTGGCTTGCTGCATTGTTCCAGTGAAGCCCAACGCAAACTGGAGGAACAGCACCTCATCTTCCGACTAGGCACTTTACAGCCTTCCGGGCTGAATATTGAATTCAACAACTTTAGATCTTAAACTCCCCCTCCCCCCATCCCCACCCCGTTTCTCCCCCCTCCCTTTTTTTTCAACAATTTATATAGATTCTTCTTTTCCCACCTATTTCCATTATTTTTAAATCTAAAACTAAAACTTTGTTAGTCTTTCCACCCCACCCCCACTAGAGCTGTACCTTGAGTATCCTGTCTTCCTTTCTTAATTAGCACCTTTCTTAGACAATATCACCACCTTCAACACCTCTTTGATCCTTTTGTCTGTGACATCTTTTGATTATCTGCTCCTATCACTGCTTGCTTATCTCCACAATCACCACACCCTCAACTTCTCTCTCCCCCCACCCCCCCACCTTAAACCAGCTTATATTTCACCTTTCTCCTAACTATGCTTCAGTTCTGCCGAAGGGTCATGAAGACTCGAAACGTTAACTGCTTTCTTCTCCGCCGATGCTGCCAGACCTGCTGAGTTTTTCCAGGTAATTCTGTTTTTGTGTTGTACATAATTTTCTAACCCAGGACATGGAAAAGTTGTAAAACCAGCATCGATGGGAGAGCTGTAACAAGCAACCAAATGGATGAAAAACAACAAAGCTTCTGGCCCCAATGGTATTCCAGCTAAGTTCTTCAAAGCTGATGGGCTTAAAGAATCCTCCACCACCCCGCCCCTGACTTCAGGAATGCGACAATTGTAATAATCTTTAAGAAGGGATATAATTTGGGCTGTGAAAACTATCGAGTTATGTCCCTCTTGTCCACAGTGGGGAAAATACTGACATGCATTGTCCTGAATCGCCTGCTTCCTGTGGCCGATGAAATCCTCAAAGGAACAGGGTGTGGCTTTAGATCTTCCAGAGGAACCTTTGACATGGTTTTTGTTGCCAGACAAAAACAGTGTGTGGCTTGCAAGCAGAGTGAACAGAGATTGGTGAGTGGAGCATTCGGTTAAGGGAGAAAGAGGTGCTCTTTTTTAAAAACTTTTATCTAACTTTGGTGCAGCAGGAGCTGGTTGCAGAGTAACTGGTAAGCTATTCTACTTTTAACAAATAGTCTGTAAAGTTAAGGTATGGCAGGGCAGCTCGGCTGCATGGAATGTACAACCTGTGGCATGTGGGAAGTCATGGATGCACCATGTGTCCTAGGCAAACATATCTGCAGAAAGTGCCACCAGCTGTGCAAGCTTGAGCTCCGTGTTTCTGAACTCAAGCAGCAGCTGGAGTCACTGTGGTGCATCAGCGAGGCACATAATTATGTGGATAGCACATTAGGGGGGTGGTCACACTGCAGGTTAGGAGCATGCAGGCAGATAGCGAACGGGTGACCACCAGGCAGTCTAAGAGAACCAGACAGGTAGTCCCCGGAGATGATCTCACTCGTTGATTAGTTTTCCCTTTTGGATGCCAGTGAAGGCAGTGGTTCCTAGAGAAGTGTAGTCAGAGTCAAGTCCATGGCGCCACTGGTGGCTTAACTGCACAGGAAGGAAGAAAGGTGGAAGAGCAGTAGTGATAGGTGATTTGTTAGTTAGGGGAACAGATGGTGTCTTTGTGGACATAGACGTGATTCCAGGATGGTATGTTGCCTCCCTGGTGTGAGGGTCAAGGATGTCACAGAGCAGCTGCAGGACATTCTTCTGGGGGAGGGTGAACAGCAGGAGCTCGTGGTCCACATTGCTACCAACGACCTAGGGAGGAAGGGGGATGATGTTCTGAAATCAGATTTTAGGGAACTAAGAAGATTAAAAAGCAGGACCTCAAAAGCAGTAATCTCAGGATTACTCCCAGTGCCACGTGCTAGTGAACATAAGGATAAGAGGATTGAGCGATTGAACATGTGGCTGGAGAACTGATGCAGGAGGGAGGGCATCAGATTTCTGAGGCACTGGGACTGGTTCTGGGGTAGATGGGACCTGTAATAGATGGACGGATTGCACCTCAACAGCACCGTGACTAATGTCCTCGCAGGGAGATTTGCTACTGTTGTTGGGGAGGATTTAAACTAGATTGGCAAGGGGGTGGGAAATTCAGAGGGAGTTCAGACTGGAGGGAAGCAAAACTGGTAACAGGAAGTAGAAAAGTAGCAAGCAAAATTTGAAGACAGACGAAGCAGAAGCAAACATCAAATAGGATCAGAATGCCAAATAATGTTATAAAGGCGAATTAAAAGCGCTCTATCTGAATGCATGCAGCATTCGTAACAAGGTTGTTAAAGTCACAAATTGAGGTAAATGGGTATGATTTAATTTCCATTATAGAGACATGGTTACAGTGTGACATTTAGGAAGGATAGGCTGCATGTAACATGGGTAATACAGTAATAATGGGTGATTTCAATTTACATATAGGCTGGGTAAACCCAATCAGAGTGTGTATGAGATGGGTTTCTGGAGCAGTATGTTGAAGAACCAACTAGGGGTCGGGCTATTTTAGATTTAGTGTTATGCAATGAGAAAGGGCTAATTAATAACTTTGCTGTAAAGGAGCTTTTGGGAAATAGTGACCATAATATTATAGAATTTCACATTAGGTTTGAATGTGATAAAGTTCAATATGAAACTACGTTCTTAAATCTGAACAAGGGAAACTATAAAGGTATGAGGGGCAAGTTGGCTATGATGGATTGGGAAAATACACTAAAAGATTTGACTGTAGATAGGCAATGGCTAGTATTTAAAGAAGTGCTACATGTTCTACAACAGATATACATTCCCCTAAGGCACAAACACCCAATGGGAAGGGTGAATCAACTGCAGCTAACAAAAGAAGTTAAAAGATTTCATTAGATCAAAGGAAATGGCTTATACAAATGCCAGAAAAAGTGGTAAACCCAAGGATTGGGAGCAATTCAGAATCCAGCAAAGGATGACCAAGAAACTGATCAAGAAAGGGAAAAGAATACGAATGCAAGCTAGCGAGAAACATAAAGGCAGACTGTAAAAGGTTCTTTAGGTATATGAAAAGGAAAAGATTATTAGGACAAATATGGGCCCAATACAGGTGGAGACAGGAGAACTTATAGTGGAGAATAGGGAAATGGCGGAGTAACTAAACAATTACTTTGTGTCTGCCTTCAGGGAAGAAGACACAAAATCTCCCAGAAATACTGGGCAACCAAAGGACTTGTGAAACTGAGACGCTGAAAGAAATGAATATTGGTGAAGAAGTAGTACTTGAAAAGTTAACTGGGTTGAAGGTTGATAAATCCCCTGGACCAGATTAGCTACATCCCAGAGTGATGAAGGAGGTGGCTATAGAGATGGCGGATACATTGGTGGTTGCCTTTCAAAATTCTATGGATTCTAGAAAGGTTCCTGCGGACTGGAAAGTAGCAAATGTAATCCCACTATTTAAGAAGGGAGGGAGAGGGAGAATGGAGAAGTAGAGACCTGTTAATTTGATGTCATTAGTAAGGAAAATGTTAGAATCTATTATAAAGGATGTGATGGTAAAATTGGGCAGAATCAACATGGATTTATGGAGGAAAATCATGTTTGACAAACCTGTTAAGAGTTTTTTGAGGATGTTACCTGTAGCATAGATAAAGGAGAACCAGTGGATGTGGTGTATTTGGATTTTTAGAATGCTTTTGATAAGGTATCACACAGGAACTTAGTAAACAAAATTAGAGCAAATGGGATTGGGGGTAATATACTAGTATGGATTGAGAATTGGTTAACAGTCAAAACGCAGAGGGTAAGAATAAAGGGCCATTCTCAGGCTAGCAGGTTGTTACTAATGGGGTACCACAAAGACTAGTGCTAGGGCCACAGTGCTCACAATCTATATAAATGATTGGGATTTGGGGACCAATTGTAATATTTCCAAATTTGCTGAAGACACAAAACTAGGTGGGAATGTAAATTATGAGGAGGATGCAAGGAAGCTTCAAGCAGATTTAGACAGACTAAGTGAATAGGCAAGAACATGGCAGATGGAATAGAATGTGAATAAGTGTGAAGTTATCCACTTTGATGGAAAAAACTGAATATTTCTTAAATGGTGAGAGGTTGGGAAGTGTTGGTGCCCAAAGGGACCTGGATGTCCTTTTTCATGAGTCATTAAAAGCTAGCATGCAGGTGTAACAATCAGGAGGGAAGGCAAATTGTATGCTGGCCTTCATTGCAAGGAGATTTGAGTACAGGAGTGAAGATATCTTGCTGCAATTGCACAGAGCCTTGGTGAGACTGCACGTGAAGCATTGTGTACAGTTTTGGTCTCCTTATCTAAGGAAGGATATACTTGTCATTGAGGGAGTGCAATAGAGGTTCACCAGGCTTATCCCTGGAATGGAGTGATTGTCTTATGAGAGATTGAGGAAACGGGGCCTGTATTCTCTAGAGTTTCAAAAAATGAGAGGTGATCTCATTGAAACTTACAAGATTCTTAAAGGGCGTGACAGGGCAGATGTAGATAGGATGTTTCTCCTAGCTAATGAGTCTAGAACCAGCGGACATAATCTCAGAATAAGGGGTAGGCCATTTAAGACTGAAATGAGGAGGGATTTCTTCACTCAGAGGGTGGTGAATCTTTGGAATTCCCTATCCCAGAGGGCAATGGAAGCTCAATCATTGAGCATGTTCAAGACAGAAATTGATAGATTTCTGGACACTAATGACATCAACGGATATAGAGATAACGCAGGAAAGTGGCATTGAGGTAGATGGTCAGCCATGATCTAATCGAAAGGAGCAGGTTCAATGGGCTTAATGGCCTACCCATCTTCCTATGTTGTTATGTTCCTATGTTCCTAAGGAAAATGTTGAGCACATCAGGAACTCTTCAATGCATGAATTGGCCTGACCAAAGCATTTGACTCAGTAAATCATGAGGCTCTGTGGATTGTGCTCCAAAGTTTTGGATGTCCAAGAAACTTCATCAAAATCCTGCAATTGCTTCATGATGATGTGACTGCAACTGTCTTGAGTGGGAAATCTGAAACATTTGCCTTCAAAATCCAGACCAGGGTCAAGCCAGACTGTATAACAGTCAAGGGGTATGGGGAGAGAGCGAGAGTATGGTGTTGAGGTAGAGGATCCGCCATGATCATATTAAATGGCGGAGCAGGCTCGAAGGGCCAATGACCTACTCCTGCTTCTATTTTCTATGTAACAGCCCCCATACTATTTATAATCTACCTGACAATGGCCATTCACCCCATCAAATATCAACAGCCCTCTGGTGTCAGTATTAAATACAGCCTAGATGGTAAACTCTTTAACCACCACGCAAAACAAAACCAACCACCACAGACATACATGATCTACAGTTTGTAGATGACAGCCGTACCATTGCCCCCTCTGCACCAAATTTGCAAGTAGTCTTGATCTCTTCAATACCGCATACAAGAATGTCATGGAGCCATTAATGTATATAATATTTTGGAAAATATTTTTCTTTTAAAAGTAGGGTTTAGTCTGCGGCTGTGTCTTAATTGGATTGAAGCCAGCTAGTCTGGGTGCTTTGATGTGTACTAGTTTTGATATGTAAGGGAGATATCATACATTTGCATTTTTTGAATAGAGCATTCAAGAAGTGGGGTGAAAACTTGATGCCTTTCTAACAGATACCATGCAATATGTTTATATTACTAATAAAATTGGTACAATAAATGAGGTTTCATTGTTAAAAGGTAAAGTTCAAAGAGACTGGTGAGACAATGAGAATTAACATTCAATCAGTGGTGGTAGGTATAGCTTCAGTAGTTTTCGGGTGTGCAGAGCAGAGGCAATGTAAGATCAAAAGGCAGCTGCAAGCCTCCAACCAGCTCCACAGTGAAAAGAATCTCATTTTGAATTGGTAAGGTGAAAATGCTTTGCCTGGTGTTTGGGTAAGCCTATGGGTTGCTGTTGTCTTAACAGAGATTAGTTTGGGAATTTGTTAAAAATTATGATAGTAGTAATTTGTAGCCATGTGTGCATATATTGTAACCTGTGTAAATTAATAAAATGTTTCATTTAGTTTAATGTAAAACCTTGAGAACTAGTGGTCTGATTCCTGAGTTTAGAGTCGTATCTCAAACATAATACTTAAAATTACTGTTTATGACAGTTGTTTAAAGTTTCCCTCTGGGGCTTTTAAATAACTCTGCTTTACCAACTGCATCGGTCATAACAAGAATCTTGGTTTGTCTATGAATGGTGCCAAAATAAAACTCATATATTGAACCACGACAGGTCATTCAAATATTCCACCTTCCATATATGTTGAAGGAAAGACTCCGAAGTATGTTGAGCACTTCCCATACCTCAGCAGTCACATCTCCCAAAAGGCCACCACTGACAAGGAGATCCAACATGGGAACAGCTGTGCCAGTTCAGCCTACTACAAACTTTGCCAGCAAGTGTTTGACAACAAAGTCCCCAGCAAGTCGTCAAAAGTCCTAGTATACAGAACAGTTGTCATCACCACACCCCTGCACTGCAGTGAGACCTGGACTATGTATCAGCGACACAGAGCACGAGAGAAATTCCATCAGCAATGCCTCCACCACATTCTCCGGAAGGCCATTGAGCAAAACCTAGTGTTCTTCTTGAAGCCAGTTCCGCAAGCATTTAGGCAAAACTCCTGCAAAATTAAAAACAAAAAGCTAAAAGCTACTGCGCATGCTGGAAATCCAAAACAAAAAAAAAAAATTCCAGGTAATTCTGTTTTTGTCCTGCAAAATTAACTTTGATGGATGGAACAGTGTCTAGGTGGCAGAAAAGTGTCTTCCCCACTAGGTCTTGTTTTCTCAACTCTCAAATGTCCAACATTCTGGTGAGCGGAGGGGGTACAAAGGAAATGCTTCAAAGACACTCTGAAGCTCTCCTTCAAGTGCAGCAACAGCATTGACATCAACAACTGAGGGGATCTTACTACCTACCAATCATTCAAAATGCCGACAACTTGTCCATCAACTTGTCCACCTGCATTATTCTTTGAGTCACAATGTCTTAATAATGAGGCAGAGTGGCGACAGAAAACAAAAGAAAAATAAATAAATCCTGCATTCCAGATCCCACTACTTTGTGGGACATCCTGCCTCATGTTCCCTAAGATCTGTGGATCGCGAATTGGCCTATTCCATCACATGAAGCCCTACAGCAGAAACTCACAACCCTGAATAGACATCATCCTCGAATTGAGGGGTAGCCAACAATGACGATGAGCAAGTTAGTTAATAACGTGTTTACAATGTTATATTTCAGTCGCATCATAGAAAATTATTACCGTGGCAATAATTTTATCTTTTAGGAGGGAGGGGTTCTGAATTGTATATGTATGCAGCGTGGGGTCATCGGTTGCATTGAAACATTAGCAAGGGATATCTACAATAGAGGGCTGTGGAGGCCAAGTCACTGACTTGGAAGGAAATAGATAGATTTCTAGACTCTAAAAGCATAAAGTGGTATGGGGAGAGAGCAGGAGTATGGCGTTGAGATAGTTGATCAGCAAGGATCATATCGAATGGTGGAGCAGGCTCGAAGGGCCGAATGACCTACTCCTGCTTCTAATTTTCTATGTATCTATGCACTGAGGTCAACACTGGTAGGATGGCGGCTGCCATGGAGACCTTGATCCAGGACATTGATCCTGCACTGATGCTCAGGCACAACTCCATCGCTGATGCCACAGTTGGCCTCCAACAGTGTGTACGTGAGAGGGGTGCCGGGTAGCTCGATCTCACTCCAGCTGCCCCTTCTCCTCAAGGAGTCAGCCAGGGGCCCTTGGGCAGCCATAGGGAGGAGGATCAGCAGGTGCACACCCCCTGGGCCATCCATCCAGGTGACTCCAGGGGTGTCTGGCCCATCCGAATCTCCTCTTCCTGCAACCCAGCAGATCTAGCTTCACAGGCTGAGGAGGGTATCACTGCCACACAGCGGGACTGCAAAAGCAGGCCAGAGCCCTCCAAGTCTCAGCCCTCCAGAGAACACACACCAAGGTCATCACAGACTGGGCGTAGCAGTCAGCAAGCTGCCTCCATCTCTGCTCTGGATGTTCGGGGAGCACCAAGATGTAGCAGCAGGATTAGGAAAGTTAAGAAGATGTAGCTGCACAGCCTGGGCACGGGTGTTAATCAATTGTACATACTATTCACTATTGTCAATAAACTCCCAAGAATGTCTCCCTGCCTATGGCTCCTTGTTCTGATGAGCAGTGTTCTTGTCACTCAGGTGTGAAACCTTTCTGCATTTGATAAAGGCAGGTGTCTCAGTCCAGGGCCTCTTCCCTGTGCTCTGTGCGGCCTTCAGACCAAAGTGAAGGTCCAGCCTCAGGTTCCATGAACACATTACTGATGTCTGCACCTCGATGGTGCTTGTCATTGCTGCCAGGGTGTAACAGGCAGGCACTACAGAGTTCCGTCATTCTCTCTGTGCGCTCTCATCACCTTTAAGATGGAGTTGGCCCCCATCTCTTCAGCATCTGTGACCAGTGACACTGTGCTCCTTAAGGGTTCAGGTGCTGAAGGCGGACAAAGGATCAGATGCTTCTAAAGTTTTATGGCTGCATTTCTATGATATGATTCTGATCACAGAGCGCAAGCGAGCTGCCCTTGGCCAGACAGGAGTCAGACATTCTCAGAGGCTATATGAAGATCAGTGGAGCGTCCTCACTGCATGTCGTCATCATCCTCCCACAATCGAGCAACCATTAGGGTCTCCACTGCGTCTCCATGACAGGAGCATTTTAACATGGGGTATTTGCGCTGCAGTAAGCCAAACTGGAGTCAAACGTTCACAGATGCAATGTGAGGATTTATGGGGTCACTTCACTGCATGTTGTCATCATTCCCCACAAATCTAGCAGTTATGAGGGCCTCCTGAGCGCGCATGCCTCATCTAGCCAGTGCGAGAGCCTCATCCCCATCATCGTCACCACCGAGGACTCCCTCACCCTCATCCCCGTCGGCATCCTCATCGGAGGAGACGTGCAGCTCCCCCATCTTGCCCTCATCCAGCTCCTCTCTCCGTTGCAGCACCAGGTTGTAAATGGCGCAGCAGACGATGATGATGCTTGACACCCTCTGCAGACTGTATTATAGGGCTCCACCAGACCGGTCCAGGCACCAGGACCTCATCTTCAGCATCCCGACGGTCTGCTCCACCAAGTTGTGACCTGCTGCATGAGCCTCATTATAGCATCGCTCTGCTGCAGTCTGAGGCCGCCGCACTGCTGTTATCAGCCACGTCCTCTGCGGGTAGCCCTTGTCCCTAAGGAGCCAACCCTGCAGCTTCTGCGGACCCTGGGAGACGTCAGGGATCTGTGACCAACTGAGGATGTAGGAGTCTTGGACACTCCCTGGAAACTGTGCGCACACCTGCAGGATGTATTTCTGGTGGTCGGACACCAGCGACAGAGATCTGAGAGCCATGTCAGTGCAGTCAATTGCGCCCTGCACCTGTGGGAAACCCGAGATCTGGGCGAATCCAATCACTCTTGCATCCTGGATGTCCAGGTCCCAGGCGAAGTGCACAAAGTTGTGTGCCCTCGCAAAGATGGCATCCATAACCTCATAGATGCATTTGTGGGTGGAGGCCTGTGAGATCCCAGAGGTCACCTGTGGAACCCTGAAAGGAGCCACTGGCGTAAAAATTGAGCACCACAGTCACTTTCATGGCCACTGGCGATGGATGCCCTCCATGGCGCCAAATCCTGCAGTAGCTGATGTGACCAACCAGTTCCTTAGACATGTGCAGTTTTCGGCGATACTGGTTCTTGGTCATCTGCAGGAATGAAAGGCGTCGTCTATAGACCCTGGGTGTTGCTAGGCGCTGACCAGCGACAGCTTGCTGTGGCTCTTTGGTGGCGTGTGTGGAAGCCCGGTTGCCCCTTCTTCCTAAGCTTGTTGCTCCTGCCTCTGCGCAGCCAGGCACCCCAGTTGCTCTCTCCTCCATCATCTTCGCTCTCTGCAGGCCATCAGGTATACAGCTAGTTCACCAGGCTCTATGATCCTGATGTACTCCTCCTGCAGGATGAAAGAGAGACACGTGGTTAGCATGGGTGTACTAAGAACCTGTCCTGGTTATGTCTGAAGGCCCCTTAACGCTTTCTGGAGCGTGCTGGCCACCACTTGGATGGCCAGAGATTAGTGCACTGCATGGCTCTCTGAAACCCCACCGCCTCTGCCCCACTCCACCCGACCAATTGGCGGCAGCTTTGCCCATTGGACTGCATGTTGTGCTTTCAGCTCAGATGCAGGTATTCTCCTAACCCATGCTGCAAGGCTGCACTGCTAGCTTGAATCATCGGGGAGATTGGTCCAAACCGGGGTGATGACATTGCAAGGGGCTTTGAGTGCCTCCAGCAGTGACTGCTCTATGGCCAGCTTTAGCAAGGAAATTGTACAATGTGTGTGATCGTCCAACTGTTCTGCAGTCCACTAAAATGCTCATGACTTTGCAGTCTGTGCTGGGGAGGGGTGAAAGGCTTTGGAGCACCTAGTGGCACTTTGATGCCTCTGCGTTGCTTGAGTGAGCAGATAAGCTAGAAGCCTGACTCCAATCGTATCAATGTGGCTGTGTCTGAACTGTCTCAGCTGCAGAGGAATGGTCACTTTATACAGGTTAACCGAATGCATGGCCCCTCGCCCACCCTACCACCCGCACCCCCCCTCCCCTGCCCCCCGAATGCTTGTGCATTCAACCGCAAGGCAGCCCTTGCACCCCACCCCCCCCCCCCCACACAAGTCACCTCAACGGCAGGGCTGCCCTTGACACCCCCCATAATGCTCCTCAAGCTTGAAGTCCAACAGGCAACCCTGGCGAGTGCTGCACATCATTGCTGTGTACTCACCTCCAAGTTCCCCTCAAAGTGCAGCCCACCAAGTGCATGCCTTTTATGTGCTGTCGTGAAACACATGGACGCGTGATCCAGTGGGGGTGGGGGAAACGATTCCAGCAGGCTGGCCTAATAGTGGTATGCAGTTGCATTACAATGAGGTTCCCAACGTCCGATGGCAGGAAACCCAGCTTGCCATCAGCGGGCTGAGCAGACGATCGCTAACTGGTTTCACGCCACTGTGAAAGCGATCATGCCATATTGTCCACTGATGCCACCAAACACGCCTGACGCCAGCAAGCACGAAAATCCCGGCCCATGAAAAACAAATAAACTGCTAATTCTGCTAAGTGATTATACTTCAAAAGCAATTAATTGACTTTCGAGTGCTTTGGGACATTCTCAGAGCATGAGAGGTGCTATATTAATGCAAGTTCTATATTATTTATAGTTCAATAGCAAAAGCTATGGCAATCTGAACAATAGAACTGGTTGTAGCAGAAGCATTTCTCTGCAGGTTGAGGAGGTAGGAAGTTTCATTACTAACAGGAGGATGTAAATAGCAAGTGACAAACTTACATTGTTTTTTTTACATATAATCACATGGATTGTACAGCACAGAAATATGCCATTCAATGTAACTTGTCTGTGTTTGTGTTTATACTCCACATTAGACCTCCCAATTCAATCTGCCTAATTTCAGCCTTTCAGCATACCCTGGTATTCCCTTTTCCCTCACGTACTCATTTAATATCATTTTAAATGCATCTAAATTATTTGCCTCAACCATTTATTGTGGCAGTGAGTTCCACAGCCCAATTACTGAGTAAAAGATATTTCTCCTTATTTTCGTATTGGATTTATTAATAATTATCTTGTATTTATGGCCCCTGGTTTTGGATTTTCCCACAAGAGGAAACATTCTCTTCACATCTACCCTGTCCAATCCATTCAATTTTAAAGACCCTATCAGCATCACTTTCTCCAGTGTTTCTGTCCTTTTTATAGTATGGAGACCGGAACCATGCAGCCTCATTAGGGTCCTACATAAGTTTAACATGACCTCATACTTTTGTATTCTATACCATAGGAATAAATCCCAGTGCATTAATAACATTTTTAATTGCTTTGATGATGTGATGTTGCTTTTAAATGATTTGTTCACTTGCATTGCTAGATCCCTTTGTTCTGCTATTCATTCAGTTGCTTATTTTCAAAGGTACAGGTTATATTTCTATTTTCCTTACCAAAGTACACCCATTCATTTCAATATATATATATCTATTAATCTGGTGTGCTGCCAAATTGCCAATTCTCAGCAAGGGTAGCTCCGCATCAGGAGCACTAAAAACAATAATTTGTCTCTTGGTTAATTCCAAAAAAAAAACAATGGGCAAAGAAATTTGGGGAAGCCCACTCTGCAGAGGTGGGGTAGAAGGTATCTCCCAACTGCCTATAAAGCCTACTAAGGATCCTTGCCCAAATTGTGCGAGTGCTGTCATGACCATACATAGGGCAGGCTGCCAGGACCTGCAAGGGAGCATCAACATTTGCCCCTGGTCTTTTCACGAGGGGTCTGGACAGATAGTGAGGAACTGTTCCCATTGCTGGAAGGGCAGCTTTAAGGTGAATGGCAAAAGAAGCAAAGGAGACATAAGGAAAAACCTTTTTTACACGGTGTGTGGTTAGGATCTGAAATTCACTGTCTGAGAGTGTGGTGGAGGCAGATTCAATTACGGCTTTCAAAAAGGAATTCAATAATTATCTTAAGAAAAACAAATTGTGCTACAGGGAAAGGGTGGAAGAGTGCAACTCGCTGAGTTGCTCTTCCAGAGCCGACATGGATAAAACAGGTTGAATGGCCTCCTTCTGCATTGTAACCATTCTACATCACATTTATATACATTAAAGTTCTTTTGCCACAAGTTTATGAAGTAACTGCATGCATAAGATTTTTACTCTACCACTAGCCCTATTTTTATGCCTACATTGAAATTTTAGTTTAGTTTTAATCTCTATACTTATCCATGAAACCTTATTCTTTGAAGCACGCTCTTAATATCATGCCCAAAACCTTGGTTAGGTAACTGAGTACTGTGTACAGTATTTGGCCTGTCATTACAAAAAGAAAGAGGAACATGACTTACGAGCAGGAGTAGGCCATTCAGCCCTTTAAGCCTGCTCCACCATTCAATAAGATTATGGCCGATCTGGTTGTGGTTTCAACTTAAGGTTATAAAAACCTTAAAACAAATTAAGCATAGATTCACCAGGATGATGCTAGGGATGGGGAAATATAATTAAGAGGAGAGATTCAAAATACTGGCACTATTTCCACCAGACCAGAAGAGGCTAAGGAGAAATTTAAATTGAGCGTCTTTAAATTATGGAAGAGTTTTGAGAGAGTAAATAGGGATAAACTATGTTCTCAAGTTGGGGAGCCATGAATTTCCAATTCTAAGAAAATAACAAGGCAGGCCAGGAAAATTTTCTTTACACATAGGGGTCCTGAAACACAAAATATATTATAACAGAAGTGGGTCAGGCAAAAACCATTGCATCTTTTAAAGGAAAATTGGAGAAATATTTTAAGCAGAGAAAGATACAAGGCTATGGGGAGTGGTACATTGGGATTCATTTTGGATTGCTTTAGCAAAGAGTGCACAGCCATGATCACCTCATTCTGTGTTGTAAATATTTATATTTCAGTTCAGATTGCTGAAAAGACCAAAGAATGCAGGAAAAAAGCACCTAGGTTGATCCTTGGTGGTCCTTCAGTTAAAAGACTGAATAATGTGGAAAAATTAGAGAAATTTGGATTTTGAGCCTGGCTGGATTTTATAGAAATGAGAAAACAGGACCAGCTACATACTGTAGATGTTGGTGTATAAGTTGACCTTTGAAGCCTCCAAAAATCATTCCAAAAATGGGGGTCAACTTATATGCTATGTATCAAATGTGAACAACAGGTGTGGGTGGTCACCATTTTGAAATATGTAAAAAAAAAATCAGTAGTTCATACTAAATTAATGTGGCTCAGTATGTCGAATAAGTTAATCGTAAAAAGATACTCGTAACCACAAAGTGTTTTAAAACGGTCAAATTCGTTGTCTTCGGCATCTGACACAAAGAGCTCATTGAATTAATTCTGAGTCACTTTGACTATGGCATCATCGTAAGGATCGCACTCTGGATCAAAGGGAGTGCTTTCACTTTCAGAATCCTCTCTACACCACAAATCATCTTCTTCTCCATCCATTGAAATGGATATTCTGCATTTTTTGAATGATCTGACAACAGTTTGTGCGCTAATAGCATTCCCATGATTTGATGATGAAATCACACAAAACATCAAGCCAGGCCCAGGCAATGTGCATATTTCCACTCTTTGTGAAGGTTTTTTTCTCTATCAATCATCAACCTATTTCATTTGACACAAATATGATCCTTGAATGGCTTGTTGAGGCACACATCTAAAGGTTAAATTGTGGATGTTAGACCCGCTGGTATAACTGCAATGTGGGTATTATTTCTTCACAGGCGCCTCTTGATCTCATCAGTTAACATGTCCCACACTAATAAGCAGCATGCTTTATGTAGACCACATAAGGAGCCTATTCCACACATTATTGATCCATAACTTCACTCCATCCTCATCTTGCCAACTGTTGTCATGGATATGCACAACAATTCCTGCAAGGAACATGATTTTCAGTGTGGTTTTATGTTTGAAAATGACTATTTAATTTTGTTCCATCGGCCATACAGGCTAGTGTCACCATGAATCTTGTCTTCTCATGTCCTGTGGTTTTCACTAGAACTGTTTTCAAACCTTTCCACTCCACAGTTCAGTTGCTGGGCATACCAAAATTCGTGAACGTTTCATCAATGCTGCTGATGTGGCATAACGGGTACTCATGTTTTTTGTCGCTGTCTGATGACGAATTGCTGAAAACTGGTAATTTTGGCAGAGGTCTTTTGGTAGTCTCTGAGCGATCTTTGTTTACTTCCGCAAAACTAGATATTTTCATTCCATAAAGTAAGCTAGCCACCAACTAGCTATTGCTCTGAAATATTTGCTGGACTCAGGGTTTGATTTGGCCCACTTTAGTTCATATAAATGCATTACATTTTTGGTGACAATGAAACCATTCTAATGATTTTCCAGGACCCATTCCAAAACATTCTTCTCAAGGACAGATCAGTGGCTGGTCCCTGGTCACATGGCAGATTTGGTCTTTGATCCTCTTCAGGGAAGATCCCTTCTTCCATTTTCACACCAGTTTTTAACTACCATGAATTCCCTCACTGTAGCACAGTTACTTGACCAACTGTTACAACTTTTAGCTTTAAACCAGCTTCATTCATTTTGTTGAAAGACTTATTTCTCTTCATTGTTGCCACACAGGGTCTATTGTGTGTTTTTTCATTCATTCACAAGATGTGGGCTTCGTTGGCTGGGTCGGCATTTCTAGTCCATCCCTAGTTGCCCTCGAGAAGGTGATGATGAGCTGCCTTCTTGAACCACTGCAGTCCATGTGGGCACACAACTCCCGTGCATCTTCACAACACCCGCTTGATCACTTGTACCCAGTTATAGCCAGAAATAAAACATGCATTTGTGGAGTGAAAATTTGAAACTGACTACGAATGTGAGTATTCCATGTACTGGCTGCAAAGAGGGGGTCGACTTATATGTTGAATATATGCAAAAACACAATTTTTGGAGTCAGGAAAATAGCTTATATGCTAGGTTGTATACTGCAATTACGGTAAATACTGTGGCTATTAGATAAGGTCAGAGACTGGATATTCTGTAGTGAGTGACTCACCTCTTGATTCCCCAAAGCCTCTCCAACAACACTACAAAGCATGCCAGGAGTGTGATGAAATACTATCCACTTGGGAGAATGGATGCAGCTTCAAAAACACTTCAGAAGCTTGATACCAGCCAGGACAAATCAGACCGTTGACTAGCACTTCATCTATTAGCCTAAACATCCAGCCCCTCCACTGCAATGAGTAGTACATACAGAGTGCAATGGAGAAACCTGCTAAGCTTTCTTGACGAGACCACCCAAGCCCACAATCTTCACCACCTTGAAGAACAGCAACCAATACATGGTAATAGCACCACCTTAAATTTCACTGTATCCCAATGTGGGCATCTATCACCATTCCTTCAACATCACTGGGTCAACATCCTGGAACTCCTTACCTAAAAGATGTTTAATATATTATGCGGATTGTTAGCCTGATTTTTATCATGTACCTGCAGCCTTCATGGTATGACCAGAGGTTCCAGAGGGGAGCTCATCACCACTTTCTCAAGGGATAGGTAATAAATACCCAGTGTTGTCCTTGACACTCAGTCGTCGAGAATGAATAAATAAGTTATATGAGATTGTTATCGGAATGGGGGAAAAAAAATTTTTTTTAATTACTTTGAATCAAAGATCATGATTAGAAGAATGGCCCATCATTTGGAAGTGGTCCAAGGTATACTTAAGAGTGAAAGACCGTGTTGCCTCAGACCAGCCCAGTGTCTCCCTGACTCCATCAGTCTTCCCGCCCTCAGGTATCAACCGTCTCCACCTGGCGCGTGGCCGCGGTCACGCGGGGCCGGTGACGCGGGTCACGCGGGGCCGGCCGTTAGATCGGGAAGCCTTTGGGATTTTGGAGGCTAACGGTCGGTGATGGCGGCTGTCGGCTCAGGCTCGGGCCCGCTTTCGGTGCGGTTCCTGCCGCTGCTCTGCTGTTGCCTTGCCCCGGTCTTCGGCATCCCCCGAGCCGCCCGGGACTCGGAGCTCTCCCTCCAGCCCAAGCCGTGCCTGGCCCCCGAGCAGTGGGAGGGCAGGGCCGTGGTGTACGAGCACAGCACGGGCAGGAACAGCAGGGTGCTCCTCTCCTACGACGGCAAGAACCAGCGGGTCCGAGTGCTGGACGAGAAGAAAGGACACATCCCCTGCAAAAAGTAGGTGCTGGCAGCGCGGGTATTGCGGTTTGCAGGCGCGGCCGCCTCCTCCTGTTTCTATTTCACTGTCCCGGTTATTGGCCACCCACCCCCGGTCTCTAATGCAGCCCAGCTTCGGGGAGCAGAGGGGCGGCTGAGGCTCTGAGCAAAGAGCCGCCTTCACCTGACACACACTCCCAGCCAGAAACTGCTTCCCACCAGCCGCCTCCCACCATCACTATGTCCTTCCCATCATGTGCTCATTCGCCTTAACCATTCCTTCTGGTCCTGACTTCAAACATGATATTTTCACCACTCCTTGGGTTAAATGACTGTGTGTCCTCTGAATTCACTGTTGGATTCGCTACAGATCTTCCCCCACACTCAATAAATATCCTGATATTACAAATCCAGGAAGGCCATTTGCTCCATTTTCAGTTCAGCCTCAACTGTTTGCTATTAATAGATGACTCAGATGAGGGTAGAGAGCCACATATCTAAGTTTGCTGATGACACAGCAATGTTCTGGCAGCACAGGAGGAACCATAACATTGGAGATATTAAGATTAAGTGAATGGGCAAACCTGTGAGCAAATGTGAAGTCATTCACTTTGGACTAAAAACTGATAGAACAGGGTACTTTTGAAATTGTGAATAGCTAGAAATAATGGAAGTATAAAGAAAATTGGGTGGGGTGTCCAGGTACAAAGATCATTAAAATGTCATGAACGGATGCAGGAAATAATCAAGAAGGTTAATGGAATGCTGGCTTTTATATCTGGAGGACGAGGATTCATGGGGGTAGAAGTCTTGTTTCAGCTATACAAAGCCCTGGTTAAAGTACACCTAGAATTCTAGACACCACACCTTAGGGTAAAAGCAAAATACTGCAGATGCTGGAAATCTGAAACAAAAATCATCATCTAATGAAGAGTCATACAGACTCAAAACGTTAACTCTGTCTTCCTTTCCACAGATGCTCAGACCTGCTGAGTTTTTCTAGCAATTTTTGGTTTTGCCTTAGAAAGGGAATATTAGCCTTGGAGGGGGTTAGTAGAAGTTACCTGGACTTGCAAGGGGTTAAGTTATGAAGAGAGTTCACACATATAAGGATTTAGAAAGTCAAAGGTGATTTGATCAAAGTTTTCATGATATTAAGGGGAATAGATAAAGAGAAACTATTTTCACTGATTTAGCTATGCCCCCAAGTCCTATATTTTCCAAAAGAATTGAAGACCTTTTGGGAGATTAGTTAGGAAACATTTCTTCATGCAAGATGTGGCAGAAGTTTGGAACTCTCTTCTGCGAATAACAGTTGATGCTAGATCTGTTAATTTTAAAACAAATTGATTTTTGTTAGCCAAAAGTATTAAGGGATATGGGGCAAAGGTGGCAGTATATGAAGTTAGGTTGCAGATCACCTCACTGAATGACAGAACAGGCTGAAGGCACTAAATGTTCTATTCCTTTTGCTATGTTCCTGTCCTCCCAGAGCAATCCCGCAGTCCTCTTACTGCAGCATCCAATACTTTCTTAAATGATTGTAGCGTTTAATTCCACCCCCCCCCCCCCCAACACACCCAGAATCCCTGTAAGCCATTCTACACATTGATCACTGCACTGAGAGAGAGAGAGGGAAAAAATTGCTTAAATGGCTATTTTTTATATCAGTGCGAGGTGATACATTTTGGTATAAAAGAATGAGGAGAGACAAGACATGCTGAATGATATAATTTTCAAGAGGGTGCAAGAAGAAAGAGATCTAGAGATGTTTGGGCACAAATGTTTATAAGTGCCAGGACAGTTTAACAAAGCTTTTGTTAAAAAAAATATGGAATCCTGAGCTTTACAAGTAGAAGCTATGAGTGCAAAAGTCAGGAAAGTATACTAAACCTACATAGAACACTGGTTTGACCCTAGTTGGTGTATTATGTCCAGTTTCAATTTAGGAGGGACATGAAGGCTTTGGAAGGGTTATAAAGCGATTTACTAGAATGGTTCCATGGATGAGGAATTACGGGTACATGGAGAGCTTGGAGAAGCTGGTCTTGTTCTGCTTACATCAGAGAAGGCTAAGACTAGATTTGATAACAATGGTCAAAATCATGACAAGCTTAGATAGACTAAATAAACAAAAACTGTTTACAGTGGCTGAAGAGTCAAAATCCAAAGGGCACAGATTTAAAGTGATTGGCCAAAGAACCAGAGACAACATGAGGAAAAACTTTATTACGCAATGAATGGTTAGGATTTTGAATGCACAGCCTGCAAGGGTGGTGGATAGAGAGTCAATAGTAGCCTTCAAATGGAAATTGGGTAAATACTTGAAAGAGAAAAATGCAGGGATATAGGGCAAATGGGACTAACTGGTTTGGTCCTTGAAAGTTCGAGTTGAGAATCGACAAGCCAAATAGTTTCCTTCTGTGCTATACTATTGTCTAATTCCACGAACCTGTGTCCCCTTGTCCTGTTCTCAGTTTTAAAGTAATATCCTAGATTTACCATATCCATTACCTTAACACTCTTGTACACCTCCAAGATCTTCACAGAAACCTCTTAAAGCTGAAATACCCTTGTTTTCCCTGAATTTCCCCTCAATTCATTGCATCAAATAAAGTATGTGACCTTCCCTATGCCCTAGTTTATTTTGACATAGAAGAGACTTGGGAACAAAAATGGCTCTCCCTTATAAGACCTGAGGGCTGGCATGATTAGTACATGTTGTGTGGAGGATATTTCTTTGAATGAAGAAACCATACAGCAAATACTTTGTTACTAAATGCAATGCTGGAGGCTTCCAAAGTTGAGATGATAAAATAGTTTTGTTAAGACCACAGAAATGGTGGATTTGCTACTTAACAGTCAAACAACATCCCCTGGTCCTCGCTGTAGAGGATATAAGTAACATGCAAGAAATAGCTGTAAGTCAGGTGTTAGAATCATATCTCCCATGACTGAATTTTTGTTTTACAAAATGGAAGGACCTGGAATGATCTGGTCATCTGGATGCTAACCTGGGATTTTTTTTTAAAGAAGGTCATAAGTTAACCTTGGAACTCAAATGACCTATATGGTACTTGAAGGAGTTGTTTGTGTTGAACTGCAAACCTTCTTACTTAATGAAAAGCTGGGAGACAAAAAAGGCAGTCACATGGCAGAGGAAAAAAACTTAAGGTTGTGAACCTGCTTGTTTTGAAGGCAGTCTTGGCTGGAAAACAAGCTGAGGAAAGAGGGCTGCCTTGACTGGCTCCCTCTCTCTACCTTACCTGAAATTGTGTGGTTATCAACCTGTAGCCAGAGAACCCTCATCTGAGTGTGACCAGTCTGCATTTGGACCTGCAAAGCTTAGACCAGTGGTGAGAACTTTCAGACATCCGCATGGACCAGCAGCCTGTCTTTACACGAGAATACTCTAGATTGACAGCGTTGAGACCCTGCAGACTTTATCCTTTTTTATAACGCCAATCCCTCAAAGCCCATCTCTGAAGAGAGACTCTACCTGTTTGTCCTTTGTTTGACTCTGTGTGTGCTGGGGGAATTCTTTAAGAAGAGATAGATAGATATACTTCTGGATTAGAATTGTGTGTAAACCAGTACTTGCAACTTGTTAAAAGAAGATTTGTTTTAAAATAAGTTAATCATTGAGTTTTTGAAAGTCTGGTCAGAGTATCTTTTCTTCAGGGCATTGGAGGTATAGGTACACAGTTGGTCATTTTGATATGAAAATTAAACATTTAAATTTATGGCAGGCCTGAAGAGTAGTGGGGCTTGATAATTCTCACACTCCTCCCATCATGGTCATAACACAGGAAATGGAAGGGAGTGAAGAACTCAAGAAAATTACAGTCACCAGGGATGTGGTACTGAACAAATTGTTGGAGCTGCAGGCTAACAAGTCCCTGGGTCTTGAAGGACTTCACCCTAGGGTCTTAAAAGAAGTGACTATTGAGAAAATTGATGCATTGGTTTTAATTATCAAAATTCCTGAAATTTGGGGAAGGTTCCATTAGTTTCGAAAATAGCAAATGTAACTCCTTTATTCAAAAAGGGAGGGAGACAGAAAGCAGGAAACTATGGGCCAGTTAGCTTAACATCTGACTTAGGGAAAATGTTAAGAGCTATTATTAAGGACATTATAGCAGGGCACTTGAAAAAATTCAAGGTAGCCAGGTAGAGTCAAGGTGGTTTTGTGAAAGGGAAATCATGTTTAACCAATTTATTGGAGTTCTTTGAAGAAGTAACATGCTGCTGTGGATAAAGGGGAACCGGTGGATGTTGTCACGACTCACTGGGGATAGTGTGCTGTAATACCAAGCCCCACTGTTCCCCGAGCCATGACAAATGTGAAAAAGTTTGATCAAACCACCAGATTGCCCCAATTCTACCTAACTGTTTAATTTAGGTTAACAGAATATGAGCACCAGGTTTGTAATCTAAATAAGTAAATAACTGTACATTGAACAAACAGTTGTAACCAGTGACAAAAGAAAGAAATATGAACTGCTAATTACTAACGCTATAACTTAAACTCTACCCCCTTCTTAAATCCCTAAACACACACATACAAGACACATAAGACACAAAAACATGGATTTTAAGGGTGGGATAAAATAGTTCAATAGCACCAATTCCGGAGTACAGGATTCGATGGGTTGATTTTTGATTCATGTCTTCTAAATTCCTTGCAATCCTTTGTTGATGACACGAGGTGGTCTTCCAGCACTTTCAGTATTTAGTTCACTGGTTGAGTACTTGCCTTTCAATGTCTCTAACAATGATTTTCCCCTTTGCCTCTTGACAGGGGTTTTCAGAGAAAGCAAGTTAAAGAGATATGAGAAGAAAAAGCCAGCTAGCTGCTATTGTGGAATTACTGGAATCTTCCACACACGGGAGAGAGAGGTTTTAGGTCTTGTTCCTTTCAGGCTAGCTATTCAGCTGCACTGCCCTCGCACAAAAACCTGATCACCTGGTCAGGAGCCAATTAAAATGCTGTTGTCAGGTAGCTCCCTTGGTCCAGGACTCCTTTCCGGTACCATCCTGTCTTTTGTGGCACACTCCTTTCCAGGACTGCAACATTGTATATATCCCTTATCCTGTCCCAGTGGACATGGCTTTCAACCTGCAGCCATTGTAATTTTAATCCACAATCCAACAGAAACTAAAAAGACATGTTCTTTACAAAGCACTGTACTTAGATTTCCAGAAAGCATTTGATAAGGTGTCACATCAAAGGCTTGTTTTTTATTCATTCATGAGGTGTGGCGTCACTGGCTAGGCCAGCATTTATTGCCCACCCCTAAATGCCCTTGAGAAGGTGGTGGTCGTGAGCTGCCTTGTTGAACCGCTTCAGTCCATGTGGTGTAGGTACACACACAGTGCTGTTAGGGAGGGAGGGAGTTCTAGGATTTTGACCCAGCAACAGCGAAGGAACGGCGATATATTTCCAAGTCAGGATGGTGTGTGGCTTGGAGGGGAACTTCCAGGTCATGGTGTTCCCATGTGTCTGCTGCCCTTGTCCTTCTAGATGGTAGTGGTTGTGGGTTTGGAAGGTGCTGTATAAGGAGCCTTGCAGAAAATAAAAGCTCATGGTGTAGGAGGTAACACATTGGTATGGATAGAAGATTGGCTAGCTAACAGGAAACAGGTTAGTCCTAAGTGGGTCTTTTTCTGGTTGGCAAGATGTAACGAGTGGTGTGCCACAGGGATCAGTTCTGGGGCCACAACTTTTACAATTTATATAAATGACTTGGGTGAAAGGACTGAAGATATGGTTGCTAAATTTGCTGATGACACAAAGATAGGTAGGAAATTGTGAAGAGAACATAAAGCTACAAAGGGATATAGGTTATGTGAGTGGGCAAAGCTCTGGCAAATGGAGTATAATGTGGGAAATGTGAAATTGTCCATTTTTGAAGGAAGAATAAAAAAGCATATTATCTAAATGGTGAAAGATTGCAGAGCTGAGATGCAGAGGGATCTGGGTGTCTTAGTGCATGAACTGCAAAAGGTTAGTATGCAGGTGCAGCAAGTAATTAGCAAAGCTAACAGTTTATTGTGAGAGGAATGGAATATAAAAGAGAGGTTATGCTTTAGTTGTAGAGGGCACTGGTGAGACTACATCTGGAATACTGTGTACAGTATTGGTCTCCTTATTTAAGGAAGGATGTAAATGCATTCGAAGCAGTTCAGAGAAGGTTTACTAAACTAATACCAGGAGTGGGTGGGTTGTTTTATGAAGAAAGTTTGGGCAGGCTAGGCTAGTACTTGCTGGAGTAAGAAGCAACTTGATCCAAATTTTTAAGATCCTGAGGGGTATTGACAGACTGGATGTGGAGAAGATATTCCCTCTTGTGGGAGAATCAAGATCTAGGGGTCACTGTTTAAAAATAAGGGGCCACCCATTTAGGTCAGAGATGAGGAAGACATTTATTCTGAGGGCAGAGTGTCTTTGGAGCTACCTTCCTCAAAGGGCAGCAGAAGCAGAATGTTTTAAAGACAGAGGTAGACAGTTTCTTTATAAACGATAGGATGAAAGGTTATTGGGGGACAGATGGAGGGTACAGTCAGATCAGCCATGATCCTATTGAATGGCGGAGCAGGCTTGAAGGGCCGAATGGCCTACTCCTGCGTCTAACTCGTATGTTCCTCCCTGATTATCAAGATTAAAATGTCTGCTTGCACCTCAGGTTGCTGCCAGACAGTGTTTAAATGCATGCTTCCATGTTGAATGGCCTTTCATTGTAGCAACAGGATTTCCACCGGTGAGGTTTAGCTACGGGGTATGTATTTTTTTAATTCATTCATGGTATGTGGGCGTCACTGGCTGGCCCAGCATTTTTATTGACCTTAGGAAGGTGGTGGTGAGCTGCCTTCTTGAACCGCTGCAGCCTATGTGGTGGCGATACACCCTCAGAGCTGTTGGGGAGGGACTTACAGGATTTTGACCCTGCTATGTGAGACAAGGGAGGAGATTGCAGGAGAGTATTCCATCACACTCCTGACTTGTGCCTTGTGGATGATGGACAGGCTTTGGGGAGTTAGGAGATGACTTACTCATCACACTATTCCGAGCCTCTGACCTGCTCTTATAGCCACGGTATTTATATGGTTAGTCCAGTTCATTTTCTGGTTAATGGTAAGCCCCCAGGACGTTGATAGTGGGAGATTCAGTGGTAGTAATGCCATTGAATGTCAAGGGTTAATGGTTAGATTCTCTCTTGTTGGAGATGGTCATTGCATGGCACGAATATTACTTGCCACTTGTCAGCCGCAGCCTGGATATTGTCCAGGTCTTGCTGCATTTGGATATGGACTGCTTCAGTATCTGAGGAGTCACGCACGGTGTTGAGCATTATGCAATTATCAGCGAACATCCCCACTTGTGACCTTATGATGGAAGGAAGATATCGATGATGCAGCTGAAGATGGTTGGGCTGAGGACACTACCCTGAGGAACCCCTGCAGTGATGTCCTGGAACTGAGATGATTGACCTCCAGCAACCACAGCCATCTTCCTTTGTGCCGGGTATGACTCCACCCAGCAGAGAATTTTCATCTGATTCCCATTGACTTAGTTTTGCTAGGGCTCCTTGATGCCATATTCGGTCAAATGCTGCCTTGATGTTGAGGGCAGTCACTCTCACCACCTATCTGGAGTTCAGCTCTTTTGTCCATTTTTGAACCAAGACCTAGAGTATATTCAGATTTTAGGAAAGACTTCCCAATTAATTTAGTACGATTAACCAAAAAAAAATGACCAGTGATGGTGCCAAATAATTTGTGGCTAAAACTTTGAGGATCAATGGCAGGGACATTGGGAGGAGGATAAAATAAAAGAATTGCCATTTGCTGCATGTAGGAAAAAGGGGAAACATTTCACAATGTTTATTCCTGGACCTCTGCTTCATAATCCCATTTGGTTTCTTAAAATTCCACGGCATAAATGACATTTTCTACCAAAAAAGAAATCACCTCACACTTAATTATGCTGAATTTTATTTGGCATTTAGCCATATACTGTGCAAGCCATTTACATTTTACTGTATTTTGGTATAGTCCTTTTATTATTAGTTGCTCCCCAAATTTCAACACCATACACCTGATTCATGATTCCAAATCATTTATGTACATGGTCAACGACATTGATACCAGTGCAGGTCCTTGTATTACACCACTTCCTACTTCCTGCCATTTTAACTCCTATTTTTTTGTTTCATAGCGGAATAGGTTGCAAGGTGGCTATCTACCCCTTGATTCCTTACACCATATGGCACCTTTATTGAAAGTCCATGGGTAACATCCCCCCCACCCATCAGGGGGGGATGTGCGGGAGCGGGTGGGCGGCCATTTTACGTGGGTGGGCCAATTAAGGCCCGCCAAGCATGATGTCCGCCAGGAAGCGGTGTGGTGTGGAGTGGGGTGGGTGGGGGGGTTGGGGGGAGTGGGGGGGTGGGGTGGGGGGGGGGTGGGGGGGCAGAATTCTCTCAGCTGGGCGTGTGCTCTTTTGTGCATGCGAAAGAGCACACAACTTCCTGAGGCATTGTGCTGCCTCGGGGAGATTGAATCCAATTGAAAACTTCAAATAAAGGTGATTTTTAAAAATTTCCCTGCCTTGTCCCCTCATGTGATGACACTGTCACATGAGTTGGGATATGTCCATAACTTTTATTGAAACATTTCATAAAAATTTAAATACCCTCATGAAACTTCATCCCAAATGGATGAAGTTTCATATTTTTTCCAAAGTCCGTCTGGGTTCCCAGCCTGCCCGCCAACTTTAAGGTTGGACGGGCAGGTCCATTAATCATCTTAATTAGTTTTTTAACGGCCTTAATAGGCCGTTGAATGTTCAGCCGCGTGCCCACCGAACTGAAAATCTAAATGATGCGGGGTGACGTCAGGACGCATGCCCGACGTATCCCTGCATCATTTTACATGTTGGCGAGCAGTCCCCGCCCCCTGCTCGCCAACTGGAAGATGCTGCCCCATGTGTACCAAATCCACAGCATTACCTTTGTCTACTCTTTGAATTCTTTGGAAGAAGTCCTAATAGATTTGATTAAGCATGACCTTCCTATTAGAAATTCTTGCTGATTATTTTTATTATATTTTTCCACTGAGGTAACTGGTCTGTGGTTCCTTCAATTATTTGTAACTCCCCTTATGAAGGTAGGAGTTAAATCTGCTCACCAATCCTCTGGCACTATTGCTTTTCCTTTTGATTATTTTTATACAAATATGCTAGTACTTCTGCTATTGTTTCCTCAGTTTATTTTGAATATCTGGCGCTGCAGTCCATCTTGTCCCGGGAATTTGTCCTCAAGTTTGCCTAGTTTATCTTGTAACTCCTTTCCTTTTACCTGGTTGCCATATCTTTCTTGACATCTTCTGTTATCATTTCTACTTTAGTAGCTCTTCAGATGCATTCAAAATATGAGTCTTTCTGCCATTTCAGTTTCATAATGAAATGGAAGGGATATTGATTAAGATATTAGCCTGTCTATATCTGGCATACTTTTACAAATCTTCGACACAATTGACCATACTCCTAATTTAATGGTGTCAGCAATTTCTAAATCCAGATTTTTATGCATATGGTAAATAAGCGGTGTAAACAGAAGGCCATTGGTGGAAAAATATAGTTAACTGGGCATAAAAATAAAATGCAAAAAAAGTAAATTTATTGATCTTCATTTTAGAAGGTCCAATGCAAATTGTTGCCGGTTGAGTATTAAAGATCTCAGATCTGGAGCCAACCAGAGAGCAGGCTTATACTAGACCTGGTATTGCACACCGAGATAGGATTAATTGATTGCCTCATAGTGAAGGTTCCCTGAAGTGGCAGCGATCATAATATGGTTGAATTTTACATTCTGTTTGAGGGAGAGAAGAGTGTCCAAGGCTGGTATTTTAAACTTAAATAAGGGCAATTATGAGGGCATGAAAGCAGAGCTAGCTGGAATGAACTAGCAAAGTAGGTTAAGGGATAAAAACAAAAAACTACTACGGATGCTGGAAATCCAAAACAAAAACAGAATTACCTGGAAAAACTCAGCAGGTCTGGCAGCATCGGCGGAGAAGAAAAGAGTTGACGTTTCGAGTTCTCATGACCCTTCAACAGAACTGAGTAAAATTAGGAGAGGGGTGAAATATAAGCTGGTTTAAGGTGGGGGGGTGGGGTGGGGGAGAGAAGTTGGGGGGAGATGGTTGTAGGGACAAGCAAGCAGTGATAGGAGCAGATAATCAAAAGATGTCACAGACAAAGGAACAAAGAGGTGTTAAAGGTGGTGATATTATCTAAGAGAATGTGCTAATTAAGAATGGATGGCAGGACACTCAAGATACAGCTCTAGTGGGGGTGGGGTGGAAAGACTGACAGGGCATTACAGGTACAGATTTAAAAATAATGGAAATAGGTGGGAAAAGAAAAATCTATATAAATTATTGGAAAAAACAAAAGGGAGGGGGAAGAAACGGAAAGGGGGTGGGGATGGAGGAGGGAGTTCAAGATCTAAAGTTGTTGAATTCAATATTCAGTCCGGAAGGCTGTAAAGTGCCTAGTCAGAAGACGAGGTGCTGTTCCTCCAGTTTGCGTTGGGCTTCAGTGGAACAATGCAGCAAGCCAAGGACAGACACCTCTTTGTTCCTGCTTGCTTAGGGACTGCTTGCTTGTCCCTACAACCACCCCCCCCCCCCCCCCACCCCAACTTCTCTCCCCACCCCACCACCATCCCCTCCCCCACCTTAAACCAGCTTATATTTCACCCCTCTCCTAATTTTACTCAGTTCTGTTGAAGGGTCATGAGGACTCGAAACGTCAACTCTTTTCTTCTCCGCCGATGCTGCCAGACCTGCTGAGTTTTTCCAGGTAATTCTGTTTTTGTTTTAGGTTAAGGGATAGGTCAATAGAGATGCAGTGGCAGTCATTACTGGGATCTTTCAGAATACACAGAATAGACACATTTCAGCAAAGAAAATTTCCAAGGGGAGGACCCAACATCCATGCTTCACTTAAAAAAAAAGTTAGTATCAAACTTAAGGCAAAAGCATATAATTATGCAAAGATGGGCGGCAGGTCAGAAGTTTGGACAGAATGTAAAAAACAGCAAAGAATGACTAAAAGATTGATAAGGAGGGAAGAATCAGAATATGAAAGAAAGCTAGCTAGAAATATAAGGACAGATATTTTTAAAATATCTATAGAAACTATAATTAACAAAGTGAGCATTGGTCCTATAGAAAGTGAGTATGGGAATTAATAAGTGAAAAGGAAGAGATGGCAGATGAACTGAACAGGTATTTTGCATCAGTCTTCACTATAGAGGATACAAGTAACATTCTAGAAATGGCTACAAATCAGGAAATAGGAAGGAGGAACTCAAGAAAATTACAATCAACAGGGAAGTGGTACTGAACAAATTGTTGGAACTGCGGGCTGACAGGTCCTAGGGTCCTGATGGACTTCATCCTAGGGTTTTAAAAGAAGTGGCTAGTGAGATGGTTGATACATTTGTTTTAATTTCTGAAAATTCTCTAGATTCTGGGCAGATTCCATTAGATTGGAAAATAGCAAATGTAACTCCTTTATTCAAAAAGGGAGAGAAGCAAAAAACAGGAAATTACAGGCCAGTTAGTTTAACATCTGTCTTAGGGAAAATGTTAGCTATTATTAAAGACGTTATAGCAGGGCACTAGGGAAAAATTCAAGGTAATCAGGCAGAGTCAACGTGGTTTTGTGAAAGGGAAATTATGTTTGACCAATTGATTGGAGTTCTTTGAAAAAGTAACGTGCTGTGGATAAAGGGAAACCGTTGATGTACTGTACTTAGATTTCCAGAAAACATTTGATTAGGTGCCACGTCAAATATTACTGCAAAAAATAAAGGCTCATGGTGTAGGGGGTAACATATTGGCATGGATAGAAGATTGGCTAGCTAACTGGAAACAGAGGGTAGCCATAAATAGGTCTTTTTTCTGGTTGGCAAGATGTAACATATGAATTAGGAGCAGGAGTAGGTCACTCAGCCCCTCGAGCCTGCTCTGCCATTCAGTCAGGTCATGGCTGATCTGATTTTAACCTCAACTCCGCTTCCCTGCCCACCCCCAATAACCTTTCACATCCTTATTAAGAATCTATCTACTTCTAGAAACTATAATTTGGGACAGCATTCATTGTCATATGAACAAATGTGGGTTAAATAAGAGAGCCAGCATGGATTTCTTAAGGGAATATCGTGTTTAACCAACTTGCTGGAGCTTTTTGAAGAGTTAACAGAGAGGGTTGATGGGGCAAATGCTGATGTGCGTGGACTTCCAAAGGCATTTGAAACAGTGCTGCAAAACAGACTTTAGAAAAATTCTAGCTCATGGAATAAAAAGGACAGTAGCAACATGGATACAGAACTAGTTGAGTGACAGAAAACAAAGTAATGGTTAATGGATGTTTTTTGGGTTAGAGGAAGGGTTGTAGTGGAGTTCCCCAGGGATTGATACTGGGGCCCTCACTTTTTTCCTGATCTAAATTAATAATCTAGATTTGGTGTACAGGGAACAATTTCAAAATTTGCAGATGATACAAAACTTGGAAGCATTGTAAACTGAGAGGAGGACAGTGTAGAACTTCAAAAGGACACAGACAAGTTGTTGAGATGGGCAGATAGGTGGCAAATGAAGTTCAATGTGGAGAAACATGAGGTGATAGATTTTAGTAGGAAGAACATGGAAGAACAGTGTAAAATAAAGAAAGGGTACTACTCTAACGGAGGCACAGGAGCTGAGGGTGTATATATGCATAAGGATGTGAAAGGATATCGGGGGTAGGTGGAAATGTGGATTTAAAATTACAATCAGATCAGCCATGATCTTATTGAATGGTGGACCAGGCTTGAAGGGCCGAGTGGCCGATTCGTGTTACTAATTCGTATGTTTGCATAAACCCACTTAACTTGATACAGTTATATCAACAATAAGATGGTAAATGATTTCTCTACATGGTTTCAGCCATTTATGTACAATGACTGAATTGAAAATGCCAATATTATGCAAGACTTTGGACAATGATTTTTAATTGCATAGAAAATTCTAAGTTTAATTGGCTGAAATATGTTTTGTCTTAAATTTACCATTAATGTTCAGTTTCAAAGTCTGCATCTGGTTATATATATATATAAAATAGAAATTTACTATACAAAATATGAAACTAATGCCTGTTTATCAGCTGCAATTAATTGGCTGTGTGGGAATTTAAAATACTTCTACATGCCTTTCTGTTTATGAACCCACCCCCACACTTAAATAAAGCACTACATGATATTTGAGCTGACCACAGGTTACAAGACAATCACCCAGGTTTCACCCATTAATCTTATCCATCTGTTTTTCCATCAGTCTTTGTTTTGTCTGTTTTTCATATTTAGAATTCTCTCACCCGTCTGTTTCATACTTCCATCTCCTAACAGTTCAGCACTGGCCTCTGTAACCTGGTTACGGAATGTCCAAATATTCTTGACAAAAAATAGAATCAAATAAAATCAATTTGGGTTTTATGGTAATTCGTACTAGAGTAAAAGTGTGCCTTTTAGTCTAACGTGTGTGTATTGTCTGTCTTTCGAACAAACAGCTTGTGCTATTGATCAGAATGAAGCCAAAACATATTAGGAAGATCAAATATGAATAGGACACCAGATTTGTAACCCTTAATGTGATGAAACTCAGATAAAATTACAAGATCTAGAAATTGGAGCAAAAGTAATAGCAAGCTCGCGGTGTACCCTATTAATGTATGAAGAGAAACAGCAATTTGTGCCAATAGAGATACACCGCAAGTTGTGAATCTCCACAAATTGTTGGGTGAAATGCACCTTCCACCGGCAAAACAGGAGCTTGTTTATATCTGCCCTTTGTACAGCTAAACATCAAAGTAGAAGCATTTTTGTTAGCTTAGTTTACATCTTTACTCTTTGAACTGCACTAAAGCAACTCCAGACCGTTATCATACCTTTTTGCTACTTGGTGGCAGCAGCCCAGTGCAAAAGGGCCTAAGACATACTTTTCTAGCTTTCAGTATCTCCTCCTTCCATTGTGATTTCTCATACCCTTGCAGTCTCTTGTGCAGACCACTTATTCATGTTGCTGTGTGCTGGAATAAGTATATTATTACCAGGCAAGTAGACACAAGAAACGTTGTTTGCATGAACAGTGTTTACTACACTGCCAAGATGAAAGCACATTCTGCAAAGATGTTTGTAATGATCATATCTGTTTATGGAATTGTAATTAATTAATATGCCTCTTAAGATGAGATTTTCAAATTTAAACAATGTGGTCAAGGATATGCTCACTTAAATAAGTCCTTGCATTGTTTTTTATTATTTGGAGGCACTGACTTGGATGCAGCTATTTATGCTTTTTAGGGTGCTTCTAATTAGATTCCTCTTGATCATGGTCGCAAACAATTATTAATTATTTACCACAGAGAGATATTGCAAGGTTGTATAACCAAGATTTATGTATATATTGTAGACATCAAAGTTTGTAATTGTTTTAAATCTGAATCAGTGTGATAATTTTTCACTGTTATTGGATAGTAGCATTAGAAGCTATTCCAGATCGTTTTGAGTGGGGGAGGCCACTTACCGAAGGGTTGTGATTAAAAATATCCTTTTTGTTTCCTATCTGTCAGTTAAAGACTTTGGACTGATTCACATCAAAGACGAACACCACGCTTATTTTTGTCTCGTTTTAGCAGCATGGGGTAATCTAAAATTACCTTTTTCCTCTGCAATGGAAAATTCTCAACAGTGACAATGTTATATTTTTGTACCAATATTATTTTAAGTTATGCCCTTCTGAATACTGTTGTCAGTCACAGCATTGTCGAAGGCTTATTTGACAAAAGACACTCGTTATTAAATAAGCAAATATGTTTGGGGAGGCTTTGTGTCTAAATGATTGGAGCAACATCTTGCTTCTAGAGACTTATGTCTCTAATGGCTGAAAATATCCAGTCTAGGCAGAGTAATTGAATTGCCGAGCAGCCTTGTATCAAACAACAATTTACATTTATCTAGCTTCTTTATTATGGGAAAATATCCCAAGATGCTTTGCAGGAGCATAATGAGGCAAAATTGGAACATAACAGGAAATTGGAGCAGGAGTAGGCCATTCAGCCCCTTGAGCCTGCTTCTGTCATTCAACCAGATCGTGGCTGATCTTCTACCTCAACGCCATTTTCCTGCACTATCCCCAAATCCCTTGATATCTATTGATCACTCTCTTCCATCGTTGCCCCCCATTCACCCATTAGCTCACTGAGCTACATTAGCTTCCAGTTCAACAACACCGATTTTAAAAGTCTTATCCTTACTTCTCTCTTTCTCTCTCTCTCTCTCTCTCACTCACACACACAACAAATAATCAGGTTTCCTGATACTATTAGTAATTAAGCCACCTTTCAAACAGTACTGATACTGAACAGGCCAATATTTTCAGATGGAACAGGGCTCTTGAGAAATATAAGACAAAAAAGATGGATATGATCTGGCATCTTGTTACCATTCTAATCTAAAACCCAGTTGATCAGTTAGAAAGCCATCATCTGGCCTAAATATTGTTTAATGCGTGCATGACATCGGAGTTAGGCTTAATCCTGCTCTCCCTCTGACCACACAGGCATTTTCCATTAAGCATTCACTAAATCATTAGAATTGGAAACCCAACCAAAGAAGAAGCTATTGAGTATTGATTAAAAACTTGTTTAAAGAAGTAGGTTTTCAGCAGGGCCTTAAAGGAGAAGGGAGGAATGGAGAGAGTTAGGGAGGAATTAGAACATTGGGCCAAGATGGCTATGAAGACATGGATGCCAGTGGTTGGGTGAAGGGAGTGATGCATAAGAAATAGATGCAGAAGTAAACCATGTGGCCTCTTGAGTCTGCTCTGCCATTCAACACGACCATGGCTGATCCTCAGCCTCAAATTCGCTTTCTTGCCCGCTTCCCAAATCCCTTGATTCTCTGGGAGACCCAAAATCTGTCTATCCCAGCCTTAAATATGCTCACCGATAGAGCATCCACGACTCTCTGGTGTAGGGAATTCCCAAGACTTACAATCCTCAATTTAGGACTGAGATGAAGAGAATTTTTTTCATTACCGACTCTTTATACTGAGACTGTGGCCCAGTGTGTAAGTAGACCTGGGTAGTAGGTTTTAATGTAACTTGACATTGTTAGATTAACTTCATGTTAAATTCATTGTAATAAGCTAACAAGGTCAAAATGCAGCTTTGTGCTAACAATGAGATAAGCTATTTTGAGCTCCCTTACTTTGATAACCCTCGATTAATTTGAGTGATTATTACATAATCAGGAACTAGCCAGAAACAGATGATTGCCAAAGTAGTCTACCTCAATTAAGTCATAATTGAAGAAATAGTAATTAATCAAGTAGTTATGTTTTAAAAGCGGCTGTAAGATTTCTGCTTTGGATAAGTATCAAATCAGATATTTTGTGCTAAGCTCAGTGTAAGCCTTGACCAAAATGGATAATAGACAATTGTGCAAAGTCAGATAACCAAAGACATTGAGAAAGAAACATTGTCCCTTTGAAAGGATAATGCATGTAGGTAGTCAAACTGCAATTTAAACAAACCAATAATTAAATTAGCCAATTATGAAATTACATAGACATGGTCTGAGATAAAGTATTGATAATTTAGGGGGATTAAAGTAAAGGCTATGAACAACATCTTTGCTAGCTCCTGAGGCAGAATTTGAAGAATTGCTGCCAACGAAGGAACTGGATGACAACCTACTACTTCAATGACCTGATCACTCATTTGAAGCTGTAAGGTCTATTTTTCATTTTAAAATAAACTTTCTCTTCTAATTTACTACTCGAGTCCATCTTCGCCTTACAGTTATGTCTTGTTTGAACCAGTACATTTATTGGATTTTATTGGATTAATTTGAAGTCAGATAATTGTATAATTAAGAATTAAGTTAAATTAAAATACTCTATATAAAGAAACTGAAGTGTTGTAGATTTCTTAACAAGGGGAAACAGCCTTTCAGTGTCTACTTTGTCAGGGCCCTTCAGAATCTTTTACCCATCATTGAGATCACTTCTCAATCTTCTAAACTCCAAAGAGTATAGGACCAATTTCCTCAGAGCTTCATCCCACAGGCAGTCTAGTAAACATTCACTGTACTGCCTTCCTTAAACAAGGAAACCAAAACAGTGTGCACTTTCTCCAGGGAAATTCCTGTGCAATAGTAGCAAAACTTCCTTATTCATGCACCCCAATTCCCTTGCAATAAAGATCTGCATGCCATTTATCATCTTAATTGCTTACTGTGCCTCCATGCTAACTTTCTGTTTTCCTTGTAGGAATACAATCAAATATTCCTATTCTTCTACCAAAGTAGATAACCTTACATTTCCCCACATTATACTCCATCTGCCACCTTGTTGTCGAATCATTTAACCTGTCTATATCTTTTTGCAGCCTCTTTACATCCTCACAGCCACCTAGCTTTGTATCGTCAGTAAACTTGGATATGTTACTCTTAGTCTCTTCACCTAAGTCATTAACGTAGATTTGAAATGGATGAGGTCTCAACACTGATCCTTGCGGCACTCCATTAGTTACTGCCTGCCAACTCGAAAAAGCGTTGGGACTGGGGCTATATATGCACAAATCAATGAAGGTAGCAGGGCAGGTCGAGAAAGCAGTTAGTAAAGCTTACAGGATCCTGGGCTTTATAAGTAGGGCATAGAGTACAGAAACAAGGAAGATATGCGAAGTCTGTATGAAACAATGACTCGGCCTCAACTGGGGTATTGTGCCCAGTCTGGGCACAATCATTAGAAAGAGTGCAGAAAAGATACACAAGAATGGTTTCAGGATGAGAAACTTCAGTTACATGGGTAAATTGGAGAAGTTAGGGGCTGATCTCCTTTGAGAAGACAATATTAAGAAGGGGTTTGGTAGAGGTGTTCAAAATCATAAGAGGCCCAGACAGAGCAGAGAGAAAGAAAATGTTCCCATTGGTGGATAGAGAACCAGAAGAAGAAACAGTGACATGAGGAAAAATATTTTACACAGCACATGGTTAGAACCTGGAATGCACTGCCTGAGAGTGGTGAAGACAGATTTATTCCTGACTTTTGAAAGCGAATTGGACATTTATCTAAAGATAAGACGTTTGTAGGTTTACAGGGAAAGATGGGGGAGTGGGACTAGGTAAGTTGCTCTTGCAGAGAGCTGGAACGGATATGATGGGTCAAATGGCCTCCTGTGCTGTGACCATTCAATGATTCAAACCCTAGTCTATGCTTCCTGCCTGGTAACCATTCCTCCATCTATGCAAATATATTGCCCCAATGCTGTAAGCCTTTGTGTATTAACTTCTTATCAAACACCATTTCCCTTTCGTAAAATCATGTTTACTCTCTCTGATCTAAGAGGGCAGAGTTGGAACTTTGGAGTTTCTGGGAGGATTTTGGGGTTAGAGAAGGATACAGAGACAGAAGTGGGACCACAGAAGTACAAAAGCAAAGCACTGCACTTGCTGGAAATCTGAAATAAAAGAAAAAGTATTGGAAGAGCTCAGCAGGTCAGCAGCATCTATGGAGAGAAACAAGAGTCATCTTTCAGGTCGAGTGAGCTTTTATCAGAACTGAAGAAAGATAGAAATGTAAGAGTTTTTAAGCCAATAGAAAGGTTGGGGTTGGTGGCAGGAAGAACAAAAAGGAAGCTCTGTGATATGATGGAGGGCAGAAAGGATTAAATAACAACAATATTTCATGAAGCAACAGCCAAAGAATGGTAATGGTATCACAACTGACTGGGATAGTATGCTGCAATATCAAGCCCCACTGCTCCCGGAGCTGCGACAAATGTGAAAAAGTTTGAGCAACCTACCTAATTGTTTAATTTAGGTTAACGGAATATGAGCATCAGATTTGTAAACTTAATAGGTAACTGTTTATTGAACAAACTGTTGTAACCAAATATGGATTGCTAATTTCTAACACTAACTTTTACACTACCCCCTTCTTAAATCCCTATACACACACATACAAGACACATAAGGCACACAAAAACATGGATTTTAAGGGTGGAATAAAACAGTTCAATAGCACCAATTCCTGAGTACAAGATTTGATGGGTTGATTTTGATCGATGTCTTCCCAAATTCCTTTCAGTTCTTTGTTGATGACACAAGGTGATCTGCCAGCACTTTGTCTTTAGTTCACTGGTTGAGCACTTGCCTTTCAATGTCTCTAATAGTGAGTTTCCCCTTTGCCTCTTGACAGGGGTTTTCCAAGAGAGAGTAGGTTATAGAGTTATGAGGAGAAAAAGTCAGCTAGCTATTATTGTAGAATTACTGGAATCTTACACAGAGGAGAGAGAGGTTTTAGGTCTTTTACCTTTCAGGCTAGGAGCTGTTCTGCTGCACTGCTCTCACCAACCCTGGTCACCTGGTCAGGAGCCAATTAAAACATTGTTGCCAGGCAGTTCCCCGTTAGACCAGACTCCTCCTCCGGCACCATCCTGTCTTTCATGGCACACTCTGTTCCAGGACAGCAACATTGTATATATCCCTCACTGTTCCAGTAGACATGTCTTTCAAACTGCAGCCATTGTAATTTTAGTCCACAGTCCAGCACATATAAAAAGATATGTTCTTTACAATGGGTTTAGTAAAGAAACGAAGGTTGCACCCAAATGTGGTGTGAATTGCTACATGGAGGGATGCAACATGAAGGGATGATCATAGAATTGTTACAGCGCAGAAGGAGGCAATTCAGACCATCATGTTTGCACCGGCTCTCCAAACAAGCACCTTAAATCTGTGCCCTCTGGTCCTCGACCCTTCCACCAATGAGAACAGTTTTCTCCTTGTATACGCTCTCTTGGCCCTTCATGATTTTGAATACTTCTATCTAATCTCCTCTCAGCTTTCTTTTCTCCAAGGAAAGGAGTCCCAACTTCTCCAGTCTATCTTAAAAACTGAAGTTTCCCATTCGTGGAATTATTCACGTAAACCTCTTCACATTTTTCAATGCTTTCACATCTTTCCTAAAATGAGATGCCCAGAACTTTATGCAATACTCCAGCTGAGATCTAACTAGTGTCTCATTCAAGCTCAACATAACCTCCTTGCTCTCGTACTCTGTCCCTGATTATAAAGCCTTGGTACTATATGCTTTTTTAACCACTCTCTCAACCTGTCTTGCCACCTTAAATGATTTATGCATATAAGCACCCAGGTCCCTCTGCTCCTGCACCCCCTTTATTTTATACTGTCTTTCCATGTTCTTCCTACCAAACTGTATCACCTCATGTTTCTCCACATTGAACTTCATCTGCCACCTATCCGCCCATTGCACCAATTTGCCTATGTCCTTTTGAAGTTCTACACTGTCCTCCTTGCAGTTTACAATGCTTCCAAGTTTTGTATCATCTGCAAATTTTGAAATTGTTCCCTGTACACCAAGTCTAGATCATTAATATGTATCAAGAAAAGTGAGGGTCCCAACACCAACCCCTGGAGAACCCCACTACAAATCCTCCTCCAGCCCGAAAAACATCCATTAACCATTACTCTGTTTTCTGTCATTCAGCCAGTTTTGTATCCATGTTGCTACTGCTCCTTTTATTCCATGAGCTATAACTTTTCTCTAGTCTGTTGTGCAACACTGTATCAAATGCCTTTGGAAGTCCATGTACACCACATCAGAACATTTCCCTCATCAACCCTCTGTTACCTGTTCAAAAAACTCCAAGTTAGTTAAGCATGATTTTCCCTTAAGAGATCCATGCTGGCTCTCCTGATTTAACTCTCATTTGTCCATGTGACGAAGAATGCTGTCCCAAATTACAGTTTCTAGAAGTAGATAGATTCTTGATAAGCAAGGATGTGAAAGGTTACAGGGAGTAGGTAGGAAAGTGGAGTTGAGGTTCTGATTGAATGGCAGAGCAGGCTTGAGGGGCTGAGCGAGCTACTCCTGCTCCTAATTCGTATGTTATTAAGTTTCCCCACTACCAAAGTTAAACTGACTGTTCTGTAGTGAAGAAAGAAACAAGACAAGACCAACCCAACAAAACAGTGAGAGAAAAGAAAAAACACACAAGATGAAAGCAGAGGCTACGATCTGAAGTTGTTGAACTCCGTGTTGAGCCCAGAAGGTTATAAAGGGCCGAGTCAAAAGATATGGTGCTGTTCCTTGAGCTTGCGTTGAGTTTCACTGGAACACTGTAGCAGGCAATGAGCAGAAAGGTCAGCATGGGAACAAGTACCACAGCACCACAGAAATATTTGAATACAAGGGTAAGAATTTTTAAATCTAGGTGATGGTGAACCAGGAATGAATCTAGGTGAATGAGCACAGGGGTGATGAGTGAAAAGGGACATGGTGTGGTTAAAATGCAGATAGCAAAATTTTGGATGAGCTTAAATTATTGGTGGGTAGGAAAGGGAGATTGGTCAGGGGAGCATTGGGATAGTCAAGTCTGGCATAGAAATGCATATTTGAATATTTGAGTAATGGATGGGCTGAGACAGGATGGATTTTTATGGCGGACATGTCAGTCTTTGTGATTAGGAGATTATGGAATGGAAGCTCAGTTCAGGGTCAAGTAAAATGCTGAGGTTGTGAGCAGTCTGATTCAGCCTGAGAACGTAGCCAGGAGTGAGATGGAATTGGTAACAGGGGACCAGTTGTTGTGGCAGCAGCTAAAAATAATGATTTATATTAAATGGAGGAAATTGCACATTATCCAGGTCTATATGTCAGACTGACAAAACAGAGGTAATGGAGGGGCTGAGTAAAGTAAGAGTTGTGTGTAAAGAAAATTCTTTCTTTACTAAGTTACAGAGATCTGGTTATATTTTATTCCACTCTTTCGTTCCTTCTAGATTTTATGAATACATTTATCTATTTAAAAATCCAGTCCTTTTCAAGATTGAGCAAGTGACAAAGCATTGCTCCAAACTACCCCTCATTCAGCCATGGGATCCATATGACATCCCTGACAACTCTACCTATGAAGATGAGTACAACATTGGTGGACCAGGAGACCAGATTAAGGTCCAAGAATGGTCAGATCGAAAACCTGCTCGTAAATGTAAGTAGCATACATTTTGTACAGTTGCAATAAAGTGTTATCTGATTTATACAGTGCAGAAGTATGAAGGGCACATAGTTTTAGGGTATGGTAGCAAAGTGGTAATGTTACATTTAATCTGGAGTCATGAGTTAAAATCTCTCATAGCAGCTGGGGAGTTTAATTTCAATTAATTAGATCAATCTGGAATAAAACATGAGTAACGGTTACCATGTAACTGCTGGATTGTCGTAAAAACCCATCTTGTTCACTAATGTCCTTTAGGAAGGGAAAACTGCCATCCTTACCTGGCCTGGTATTTGTGACTTTAGATCTACAGAAATGTGGTTGACTCTTGGCCCAGCAAGCCATTCAGTTGTATGCAAGATGGTGGCTCACCACCATTTTCTCAAAGGCAATTAAAAATGGGCAATAAGTGCTGGTTTACCAGCGATGCACGCATCCTGGAAATGAATTTTTTAAAAAGTTGTTGAGCTATGGATTTCGCCAGTCACAATACAATTTTGCTTTACAAGTAGGAACCGGGTTAACACCATATAATTTAACACCAACAAAAACGAAGGCATACAAAGCGGCAAAACTAGTGGTAGGCCAGAGGATTGGGAATTTTTTAGGAACCAGCACCGGAAGATTAAAAAGCTAATAAAGAGGGAGAAAATTGATTATGAAAGTAAATTGGCAAGGAATATAAAAACAAACATCAAGAGCTTCTATGGGTTCATAAAAAGAGTGGCTAAAGTGAGCATGGGACCCTTGGAGGATTCAAATGGAGATTTGATAACCGGGAAATGGTGGATAGTATAAACCAATCTTGCATCAGTCTTCACAGTGGAGGACACTATAAACATCCCAAAGGTATCAGATAAGCAAGGAGCTAATGGGAGAAAAGATCTTGTAACAGTCTCTATCACAAGGGACAAAGTATGTGACAAACTAATGGAACTAAAGGCAGACAAGTCACCAGGTCCTGATGGCCTGCATCCAAAAGGTTTAAAGGAAGTGGCTGCAGAGATAGTAGAGGCCTTGGTCGAAATATTCCAGAACTCACTGGATTCCGGGAGGGTCCCAGCGGATTGGAAAATCGCTAACGCGATGCTGCGTTCAAGATGGGAGGAAGACAAAAAGCAGGAAACTATAGGTCAGTCAGCTTAACATCTGTCAATAAGCAGAGTTGATAAAAGGGAACCAGTCAATGTAGTGTTGGGAAAATAGTAGAGTCCATTATTAAGGAAGAAATAGCAGGACATTTAGAAAAGCTTAACGCAATCAAACAGAGTCAACATGGTTCTGTGAAAGGGAAAGCATGTTTGACAAATTTGCTAGAGTTCTTTGAGGATATAACAAGCAGATTTGATAAAAGGAAACCAGTAGATGTAGTATATTTGGATTTCCAGAAGGCATTCGATAAGGTGCCACATAAAAAGTTATTGCACAAGATAGGAGCTCAAGGTATTGGGGGTAATGTGTTAGCATGGATTGAAGATTGATTAATGCACAAGACAGAGTTGAGATGAATAGGAGTTTTTCAGATTGGAAAGCCGTAACTAGTGGAGTGCCACAAGGGTCAGTCCTAGGGCCTCAATTATTTATTAATGACTTGGAGGAGGGGGCAGAGTGTAATGTATCCAAATTTGCTGACGATACAAAAATAGGTGGGAAGGTATGTTGTGATGAGGACATAAGGAATCTGCAAGGGTATATAGATAAGTTGAGTGAGTGGGCAAAAATTTGGCAGATGGAGTTTAATGTAAGAAAGTGTGAGGTCATGCACTTTTGTAGGAAGAATCAAAAGGCAGACTATTATTTAAATGGAGAGAGACTCCAATAAAGTGCAGCACAGAGGGATCTGGGTGTTCTTGTGCATGAAACACAAAAATGTTAGCATGCAGGTGCAGCAAGTAACTAAGAAGGCAGGTGAAATTTTGGCCTCTATTGCTAGGGGGAGTGTGGGGTCTAGAACCAGGGACACAGTGTCAGAATAAGGGGTAGGCTATTTAGGACTGAGATGTCACTCAAGGGGGTGAATGTTTGTAATTCTCTACCCCCAGAGGGCTGTGGGGACTCAGTCATTGAGTATGTTCAAAAAGGAGATCAATAGATTTCTACACATTTAAATACATCAAGGGATGTGGGGATAGTTTGGAAAAGTAACATTGAAATAGAAGATTGGCCATGATATTGTTGAATGGCAGAGCAGGCTTGAGGGGCTGAATGGCCTACTGTTATTTCTGTTTCTGTGAAACTTTCTATTCCAGGAGGGTAAACACTGATATCTTAAAGTCTTATAAACAGACTTTGTTTCCACTAAATGGGCTATTGACAGCTGCAATAATATCTCACCTTCACCTTACAAATTTTAGAAATTTTAACTTTGAAAATGGCTTAAAATGAACCTTTGTTTGTACATTATGTACATTCAAGCTAATAGAGAATATAATGGCCTGTAACTTCTGAGCCCCAGAGCAGTGTAACTGGGGACACCCCAAGGTGCGCTGGGGAACAGAACCCGCCCCAGCCCCTAGAAGTTCCCAGGTAAGGTTTGCACGGCAATTGCCTGGGAAGCGCAAACATCCCGTGGGCAGTTGCCCTGCACTGGGAACCATTCGAAAATACAATTTAAATCTTCGGATGGCTCCAACTGTTACATCAATAGTTACCCAAAAAAAGTTAGAATTAAAACTCCTTCTAACTTCTGGGTAACTACTGTACAGACCCACACTGCCCCCGCCATAGAATTCCCCCTGACCCAACTCCCAACTCTCAGCCACCCCCCCCACCCCCACTTCAAGAGTCATCTTTGCTCCAATGCACCAGCGCTCAGATAAAGGCTTCAGGAGTGCGCTGTGTTGCGCTGCACAGTTCTCACCCTGCCTGCTTCGGAAGGTCAGGCGAGACTTATGAAAAAAATTTAAAGGTAAGAAAGTAGGAGCAGAGTGGCAATCTGACTGATTACCATTCTGTGGAAGTTCAGGCTATATTCAGAATGTATTATATAAATGCTGACTGTAGCAGTGATTTTTGAGTTCAGTTTATACTATCTGGTGTACATAGAGTAGAATTTTTTTAAATAACTAACAACATGTTAACTAAATAACATGTTTTCTATTTTGCCACATAATCTTGTCACTATTCATTTCTTCCCTCTCTGGTACTTTGCTTAAAGGAGCCCTAGCAAAACTAAAGTCAGTGGAAATCAGGAAAATCTCTACACTGGTTGGAGTCATACCGGACACAAAGGAAGATGGTTGTGGTTGTTGGAGATCAATCATCTCAGTCCCAGGGCATTGCTGCAGGAATTCCTCAGAATAGTGTCCTAGGCTGAGCCATCTTCAGCTGCTTCATCAATGACCTTCCTTCCGTCATAAGGCCAGAAGTGGGGATGTTCGCTGATGATTGTGCAATGTTCAGCACCATTCACGACTCAGATGCTGAAGCAGCACATGTCCGAATGCAGCAAGACCTGGACAACGTTCAGGTTTGGGCTGATAAGTGGCTAGTAACCTTCACGCCACAAGTGCTAAGCAATTTCCATCTCCCAACAAGGCAGAATCTAACCGTCTCCCCGTGACATTCAATGGCATTAACATCACTGAATCCCCCACTATCAACATCTGGGGGTGTTGCCATTGACCAGAAACTGAACTGGACCAGCCATATAAATACTGTGGCTACAAGGGCAAGTCAGAAGCAGGGAATTCTACAGTGAGTAACTCACCACCTGACTCCTCAAAGCCTGTCCACCATCTAAAGGCACAAGTCAGGAGTGTGATGGAATACTCCCCACTTTCCTGGATGAGTGCAGCTCCCACAACACCCAAGCTTGATACCATCCAGGGCAAAGTAGCCTGCTTGATTGGCACCACATCTACCACCTTAAATATTCACTCCACCACCGATTTGCATTGAAAGCAGTGTGTATCACTACAAGATGCGCTGCAGTAACTCGCCAAGGCTCCTTCGACAGCACCTTCCAAACCCATGACCGCTACCATCTAGAAGGACAAGACCATGCAGATGCATGGGAACACCACCACCTGGAAGTTCCCCTTCAAGCCACTCACCATCCTGACTTGGAAATATATTGTTCCTTCACTATTGCTGGGTCAAAATCCTGGAACTCCCTCCCTAACAGCACTGGGTGACTATCAACACTGTGAGTGTACCTACACCACATGGACTGCCGCAGTTCAAGAAAGCAGCTCACAATCTGGAGGCAGTTAGGAATGGGCAACAAATGCTGGCCTAGCCGGTGATGCCCACATCACATGAACAAATAAATAAAACTTTGTACTCCCTATTTCCTACTTCAATTCTTCACTATTCCTCTATCATCAAATTTTCTTGCTGCTTTCCCAGGTTTCAGTTGCTCTGGTGAAGCCCACAGCTTCCCTCTGCTTTCTGATATTCTCCAAATCTATTGGGGTACTTGTCACTGGCTCCTTATAAGCAGCAGCCCTAAGTGCGCCATCTTCCCTTTTTGCTGACCTTCCTGCTGCATGCTAATCTCCCACTGCTCATCCCTTGAACTCTGACGGTGGATCAAGAACAAGGCCCTTGTCATTGTGACCTTATTGTGGAAGATTGCATGGCCTTCTCAAAGAGATGACTCCAGCTTGCCCTTTAGTCAACTCTCCCTGCATAGTGGGTACCACCAGCCCCAACCCACCAGTTACAAACTATGACCCTTATCACCAAATCTCAACTTGGTCTCTCTTGCCCAACTCCTTCGGCATCTTCTCCTTTCAGCACCTCACCTCTGTCAATGTACTTCTGCCAGCAGAGCAGGATCAAATACTTTACCAATCAATTTTTAGGAGCTCCAAATTACCATTACTGAAACAGTGCAAAGTAACATCCAGTATTTCAATCCTATTTATAATTTCATGATTGCTGTGTTATCCTCTAATTTCATTTTTTAATTGGCAAATTGAGTAATCTTTCTCCACCCTGGGAACATATTTTCATGTTTCTTTATTTCTGCTTTTTTTCACAGTTGAAAAATGGGTTGGAGTCTACACAGTTAAGGATTGTTATCCAGTGCAAGAGACATACACGAAAAGCTATAACGTAACAACATCCACACGGTTTTTTGATCTGCAGCTAGGGATCAGTGACCCATCTGTGTTCACCCCACCCAGCACCTGTCAGCTAGCCAGCTCAGAAGAGGAGAGCAGCGACTGCTAACTGTAGGTGCTGGCTTAGGGAACACAACATTGGTTATCAAGTGCACCTGCCACTAACAACCTTTTCTGTTCTTTTGTAAGAGTTGTCACCTCCTTTTGGTGTCTCAGGAAGCTTTCAGTTCACTTCTCTCTGTGGGAGTTGGAGTTCCTCCATATACAATTAACTCTGCTGATTGATGTGTTGCTTCCAAGAAAAAAAGCAAAGTTTCTGCCTGCAGCTTCTGTCGTTTGTGTGTAAACATGCCTTAGTGATTAGCATGGCTAAATCTATCTGTTAATTATCTGCCACATATTAACAGAACTGCTGCAGACTTCTACAAGTTACTAAATATAGTTGTCTCTTTATATCCTTTTAATTTTTTGGGCAAGCATTAATCCCAAGGAAAAGTAACCGGTTACAAATAGCCCTAAAATAAAAGCAAAATACTGCAGATGTTGGAGATCTGAAATAAAAACAGTGTCAGAAAATGTCAGCAGGTCTGGTCATCTGGGCGAAAGAAAGAGTTTGTTTCATGTCCAATATAACTCCGAAGAAGATTCATATTGTACCCAAAACATTAACTCTGTTACTCTCTCCACAAATGGTGCCAGAACTGCTGACGCTTTCCAGCACTTTCTGTGTAAATTGTCCTATCTAGTTATTCACAGATGAATGAATGTCAATATATAATGCCTGAGGTGGTCTTATAGCATTTGGGTGTATTACAAGCACTGTTTTAGTACATTTAGAAAGTATTGCTGGAATAAGACATTTTGTAAAAGCTTTTTATCTCGCACTCATCAGGGCAATGGCACAGATACCAATGTCAGGGGAAGCAACAACTTTATACTGTATGAGAAGATTGCTGATTGGTAGCGGCATTGCCATAGAGTATGCACCAGTTAATGGTGACTGACAGTTAACTGCCAAACCTTGCTTGAAATTTTAAACCAGGCAGCTTGGCTGATCAGTCAAGTTATTGCCCAGAGGAATGACCAGCGAACGCCTCTCTTATTTTGTTTAGCTGAAACAGGTGCAATGTGTGTGCATGTTCTTTCTGTCTGCAAAGAACAGGGTCCTATGCATTAATATACGTAGCTTTCAGTACAAGCAAGTGCGCCACACTATGAGCCGGACTGACTATCTTAAATTGGTTGTCAGTGTAATTTTTCGCACACTGAGGATTATTTAGCAAATGTTGTCCAGTCACAGAATCACATTTAATGTTGGACACCCATCTTTTGAGTTTTGCAAACATGCGCTGTTTGGGTATGGTCTGTACCTTGCCTGTTGTGAGCAGCAGAAGGGGCATGCTGTTTGATGCGATCCATCGGTCTTTGGGATGTACGGCTGACATACCTAGCATCACAATGGCACTGAAATTCATATACCACATTACTCGTTCGTATGATAGGCAGAATGTCTTTTTGGCTTGACGACAGCATTCTGTTAGTGGTGAATACCACTCATGTTATTACTGCACAGTAGCAGCGTGAAACAGCTAGTTTCACCTGTTGCTCAAATTTTTGAGGTACCTTGCCCTTCCAGGGTAATTGGAGGTAGACTGTGCACTTTTCAGGACCGAAAGTGATGACCTTAGGCCCATTCGTGAGTTTGCATGATATACAGCATGATATGATCTGATCAGGGTAGCCGTTATCCCGCAGGATGTCTTTGTGCCCTATTTCAGCATCAAGCTTGCATGGTGACAACCAATTTAAGATTGTCAGTCAGGCTCACAGTGTGCTGCATTTACGTGTACTGGGAGCTACATAAATTAATACACAGGGCCATGTTCTTTGCAGTCAGAAATAACATGTACATACATTGCAACTAAAACAAAATAAGAGAGAGGCGTTCACTGGTTCATTCCTCTGGGCAATAACTTGACTGATCAGCCGAGCTGCCTGGTTTAAAATTTCAAACAAGGTTTGGCAGTTAACTGTCAGTCACTATTAACTAGTGCATTCTCCATGGCAACGCCTCTGCCAATCAGAGTCCGCTTGCCAACCAATCAGCTCTCTTCTCATACAGTATACAGTTGTTGCTTCCCCTGACATTGGTATTCTTGCGATTGCCCTGATGAGTGCGAGACAAAAAGCTTCGGCAAAATGGCTTTTTACAGCAATACTCAAATTCTGTACTACCAAACGGCTATGTTTGGAAAGGGTAAAGCTTTCATTCAAACAAAAAAATCCTTTTAGCCTTGAGGGACAAATGAAATCTCTGGCCTTTTTCTTGCTTGAGGGAGAATATATTTAGTTGTTTTTCAATGTAAAAATTGCATTTGCTGCTTGAATACTGTACAGTTAATTATTAAAAGGGGGGAAATTTGCGTCACGGCATTTCAAGCGGTGCTGTGCAGATATGTCAATGTCCCCAGAATGCAGACAGTGCCGAGGGCTGCTACCTGAACTGATGCAAGTCTGCATCGATGTTATATGAACAAACTTCTCCCAGAAGCTGACTTGTGTCTCCAGAGGAATTGAGGTTGTTCAACATTTTGCTTTGTTCTCCTAAATACTGCACAGTCTCCCATCTTCCAAAAAAAATGACCAGTTTATTGCACTTTGAAGGAGTGCTTTAATGAAGTTGAATGAAAGAACTATTGGTTCCCACTGCATCTTTTGAGAGAGTGATTCTCATAAGGGTGCATTAGTTTGCAAGTTGAATTATGCATGCAGTAAGTTCTTACTATATTTAATGTGCAGTGTATATGTTACTTGAATGTAATTAGAACCAATAACATTAAATCTTTCCTCAACCATGACTGGTTCTCTGTGCAGACATTTTTTTTCTTGTACTTGAAGTATAAGCAAATGTTTAGAATTCAAATAATGTACACAAATAATATTGAGCATACTACATCGCTCAGGCAGTTTTCATTCTTTGCTTGCCATGAATAGGTATTGAATGCACGTCTCTCCACCTAGTTAATTATTTTTTAAAAAACACAACACACAAAATATGAGCAGGAGTAGACCATATGACCCTTCAAGACTGATCTACCATTCAATATGATCCTGGCTGATCTTAGGCTTCAATTACACTTCTGTGTCCAATATTCCTTGATTCCCTTAGAGACCAGAAATCTGTCTATCCCAGCCTTAAATGTGCTCAATGATGGAACACCCACAACCCTTTGGGGTGGAGAATTCCAAAGATTCACAACCCTTAGAATGAAGTAATTTGCACCCATCTCAATCCTAAATGATCAGCGCCTTGCCCTGAGACTGTGCCCCTGCATTTTAGATTCCCTGACCAGCAGAAACAATCTGTCTACCCTTCAGAATTTTATGTTTCAGTGAGACCACCTCTCCTTGTAAACCCTAAAGAAAGACCCAATTTGCTCATCATAGGACAACCCCCTCATCCCAGGGACCAATTTGGTGAACCTTCACTGTACAGCCTTCAATGAAAGTATTTTTTCTCAAATGTGAAGACCAAAACTGCACCATACTCTAGATGTAGTCTCACCAAAACCCTGTACAACTTTAGCATGACTTATTTATTCCTGTACTCTAATCCCCTTGCAATAAAGGCTAACATGCCATTTACCTTCCTAATTGCTTGCTGTACTTGTATGTTAACTTTTTGCGTTCCTTGTATAAGCACACGAAAGTCTCTTTGAACATTCACACTTAAGTTTCACACCTTTTTAAAAAAAATATTCAGCTCTTTTACTCTTTCAGCCAAAGTGATTAACTTTACACTTCCCTACATTATAATCCATCTGCCATCTTGTTGCCAACTCCCTTAACCTGTCTTCATCTCTTTGCAGCCTCTCTGTTCTCCCCACAGCTTACCTTTCCACATAGTTTTGTATCATCAGCAAACTTAGATGAAGAGACAGAGTAATGTATGTAAGTCATTAATATGGATTGTAAAAAGCTGAGGCCCCAGCACTGGCCCTTGTGGTAGTACACTTCACTACCTGCTGACTTGGAAAAAGTCCCATTTATGCCCCCCTCTGGTTCCTATCTGTTAATCAATACTCTATCAAAGCTAATATATTACCTCCAACTCCATGCACACTTATTAACTTTTTGTGTGGCACCTTTTCGAAAGTTTTTTGGAAATCCAGCAATCGATGGAAGCTGTCCGTTTTGATGGTAAGATGTTTTGGCTATAATACTGCTACATACAACTTACAAAAAAGGAGAAGGAGGCCACAGCCCCTCAAGCCTGTTCCACCATTCAATAAGATCAGGCTGATCTGACTAATCTCACTTTGAGTTTCTGCCTACCCCCCGATAACCTTTCACCCAAGAATCTATCTACCTCTGCCTTAAAAAATATTCAAAGACTCTGCTTCCAATGCCTTCCGAGGAAGAGAATTCCAAAGGGTGGAACTGTCATGGCAGACGTGAGCGGACAATATGGAGAGAAGGCCAAAAATCGGTTTCATGCTGTTGTGAAACCAGTTTGCAATCGTCCGCTCCACCCGTCAATGGCGGATCACATTTCTCGCCGTCCAACGTTGGGAACTTAATGCATTTGCATTTCGTTATTGTGCCCTGAAGCTGGAACCATCCCCAATGTCAAATTTACTGCCCACGTCAGCGTGACTTCAGAACGGCGTGGTTCACGACTGCCTTTAAAAAGCATACACATGGCGAGCTGAACTTTGAGGGGAATTTGGGGGTGAATATACACAACCTTGCTCAGCGCTGGCGAGCATCGCCTGTAGCACATCAAGGAAGGGGTAAGGTGCATTTGGGTGGGGCACAGGTAAGTCACATTTTTGCTAGCTAGCTTTAAGTGCAGTGCCTGGACAAGGGCTGCAGTGTGGAGTGGGGGGATGGGGTGGTGGGCAAGGCAGTACAGACTGAAGTAAATACATGAACACATGCGGGGTGGGGGGGAATGAGGGAAGTGGCCACATACTTCGAAAAGCTTGTGAAAAGTGAGCATTCTTCCGCAGCTGAGACTATTCAGCTGCAGCTCCATTGACACTTGGAGCTGGGCCTCTGAAGCATTTCTGTCCACTTAAGCAACGCAAAAGCATGAAAGTGCCACCAAATGCTCCAGAACCTTTCACCCCTTGGGCACAGATTGCAAATTAATGTGCATTTTAGGGGGCAGCAGAACAATTGGCCAACTGGGAAAGTGGTAGAATCCCCTTACAAAAGGTGGCCATGGCGCACTCAATGGTGGAGGCGCTCAGAGCCCGTGCAATGTCTTTATTAAGGTTTGGACCGTTATCCCTCACACTTCAAGCTAACAGTGCAGCCTTGCAATGCGGGTCAGGCAAATGCCTGTGCCTGAGCTGGGAGCACAGCATTCAGTCCAGTGGCCAAAGCTGCCGCTAATCGGTCAAGTGGGGAGGAAGTGGGTAGGGTTTCGGATGACCATGAAGCACACTGCACACTGGCCATCCAAGTGGTGGACAGCACTCTGGCATACGTGAAGGGGCCTTGATACTTTTTTATTCATTCATGGGATGTGGGCTTTGCTGGCTGGGCCAGGATTTATTGTCCTTCCCTACTTGCCCTTGAGAAGCTGGTGGTGACACTTAACCAAGAGAGGCCCTTTGGGCACATATGCTAAACCATGTGTCTCTCTCTTTGATCCTGCAGGAAGAAAACATCAGGATCAGCGAGCTTGGTGTTTTAGCAGAATGCCTCATGGCTTACAGAGAAGAAATAAAAGAGTGCGGTGGAGAAGCACCTCAAGGTGAAGGCGGCAGGGCCTGCTGTGCACACAGCTGAAAATCCACAGCCGCCATTCGTAGACACCTCGCTAGACCCAGGGTCTATAGACGGCTCCTGTCATTCCTGCAGATGACTGAGATCCAGTGTTGCTGAAGACTACGCATGCCTAGGGAACTGGTCGGTCACATATGCCAGCTGCTGCAGGATTTGGCATCACAGGGACATGGAGGACATCCACTGCCAGTGGCCGTGAAAGTGACCGCAATGCTCAACTTTTACACCAGTGGCTTTTTCCAGGACTCCGCAGGTAACCTGTGTGGGATCTCACAATCCTCCATGCACAAGTGTATCCAGGAGGCCATGGACGCCATCTTCACAAAGGCACAGAACTTTGTGCATTTCACCCAGGATCAGGAAAGCCAGGAAGCAAGAGTACTGGGATTTGCGCAGATCTCTGGTTTTCCATAGGTGCAGGGTGCCATCGACTGCACTCACATGGTGCTTAGATCTCTGTGGTAACAAGCAGTCAACTACATCAACCACAAGGGCTTCCGCTCACTGAATGTTCAGCTGGTGTGTGACAACCACAAATGCATCCTACAGGTCTGTGCACAATTCCCAGGGAGCATCCATGACTCCTATATCCTTAGCAGGTCTCAGATCCCTGACATCTTCCAGGGTCCACAGAGGCTGCAGGGTTGGCTGCTCAGGGACAAGGGTTACCCACAGAGGATGTGGCTGATGACGCTCATGCGGCAGCCTCAGACTGCAGCAGAGCGACGGCACAACAAGGCCCATGCTGCGACCCAGACTTTGGTGGAGCAAACGATAGGCTTCTTGAAAATGAGGTTGTGGTGCCTCTACAGGTCCGGTTGAGCACTGCAATACAGTCCCCAGAGTCTGCCGTGTATCATTATAGCTTGCTACACGCTCCACAACCTGGCACTGCAGCGGTGGGAGGACTTGGCTGAGGAGGAGATGGAACATATGAACATACAAATTAGGAGCAGGAGTAGGCCACTCGGCCCATCGAGCCTGCTCTGCCATTCAATAAGATCATGGCTGACCTGATTTTAACCTCAACTCCACATTCCCGCTTACCTCCAGTAACCTTTCACATCCTTGCTTATAAAGAATCTATCTACTTCTATAATTTGGGACAGAATTCATTGTCACATGAACAAATGAGGGCACGGCCACAGAGTAAAGGGAAGACCTTTTAGAACAAAGATGAGGAGAAACTTCTTTATCCAGAGAGTGGTGAATCTATGGAATTCATAGCCACAGAAGGCTGTGGAGGCTAGGTCATTGAGTGTATTTAAGACCGAGATAGATAGGTTCTTGATTGGTAAGGGGATCAAAGGTTACGGGGAGAAGACGGGAGAATGGGGTTGAAAAACTTATCAGCCATGATTGAATGGCGGAGCAGACTCGATGGGCCGAATGGCCTAATTTCTGCTCCTAGGTCTTATGGTCTTATGGTCTAAATGTGGGTTAATTAAGGTGAGCCAGCATGGATCTCTTAAGGGAAAATCATGTTTAACAAACTTGCTGGAGTTTTTTGAAGAGGTAACAGAGAGGGTTGATAAGGGAAATGCTGCTGATGTGGTGTACATGGACTTCCAAAGGCATTTGATACAGTGCTGCACAACAGACTAGAGAAAAGTTATAGCTCATGGAATAAAAGGAGCAGTAGCAACATGGATACAAAACTGGCTGAATGACAGAAAACAGAGTAATGGTTAATGGATGTTTTTCAGGCTGGAGGAGGATTTGTAGTGGAGTTCTCCAGGGGTCGGTGTTGGGACCCTCACTTTTCCTGATACATATTAATGATCTAGACTTGGTGTACAGGGAACAATTTCAAAATTTGCAGATGATACAAAACTTGGAAGCATTGTAAACTGTAAGGAGGACAGTGTAGAACTTCAAAAGGACATAGGCAAGTTAGTGGAATGGGCGGATAGATGGCAGATGAAGTTCAATGTGGAGAAACATGAGGTGATACAGTTTGGTAAGAAGAACATGGAGAGACAGTATAAAATAAAGGGTACGACTATAAAGGGGGTGCAGGAGCAGAGGGACCTGGGTGCTTATATGCACAAGTCATTGAAGGTGGCAGGATAGGTTGAGAGCGCAATCAAAAAAGGCTCTAGTATCCAAGACTTTATTAATAGGGACAAAGCACAGGAGTAAGGAGGCCATGCTGAGCTTAAATAAGACACGAGCTAGGTCTCAGCTGGAATACTGCGTGCAGTCCTGAGCACCGCATTTTAGGAAAGATGTGAAGGCATTGAAAAATGTGCAGAAGAGGTCCACGGGAATGATTCCAGGGATGAGAAACCTCAGCTATGAAGATAGATTGGTAAAGTTGAGACTCTTTTCCTTGGAGAAAAGAAAGCTGAGAGGAGATTTGATAGAGTATTCAAAATCACGAAAGGCCCAGAGACACCAGATAAAGGGAAAACTAAGAACTGCATGTCTCCTCCAATGAGGAGGACGTCAAAGGGGATGACAGTGATGAGATCCTCGAAGGCAAGGATGCCGGCAATGAGGCTATTGCACTGGCCAGACAAGCAAATGTGCTTGTAAGACCCTCATAGCCGCATAATTCATGGAGGAAGATGACGAGATGCAGTGAGGACAGTCCTGACATCCTCACCTTGCATCTGTGAATGACTCCTGTGTGGCTGATGGCAGCGCAGATAATCTCAGTGTTCAGGCTCATGTCATGGAGGCGCAGCAGAGGCCCTAATAGTCAGTAGATTCCAAAGGATGATGACAACATACAGTGAGGCCACTCCAAAGATCTTCACATAGCCTCTGAGAATGTCTGACTCCTGTCTGGCTGAGGGCAGCTCGCTTGCGCTCTATGTTCAGGGTCATATCATGGAAACACAGCCGTAAAACTTTAAATGCACCTGATCCTTTGTCAGCCTTCAGCACCTGTCCCCTTCAGGAGCACAGCGTCACCGGTCACAGATGCTGAAGAGTTGGGGGGCCAGCCCCACCTCAAAGGTGCTGAGAGCACACTGAGAGAATGAGGGAACTCTGTGACACCTGCCCACGACACTCTGGCAGCAATGACCAGCACCATCGAGGTGCAGGCATCAGTAAAGTGTCCAGGGAGTGTGAGGCCAGACCATCACTTCACTCTGAAGGTTACACACTGCATAGCAGAGAGGTCCTGGACTGAGACACCTGCCTTTATCTTGTACAGGAACCAAGGTTTCACATCTGAGTGACACGAACACTGCTCATCATAACAAGGAGCCATAGGCAAGGAGACATTCTTGGGAGTTTATTTACAATAGTGAACATTATGTACAAGTGATTAACACCCATGCCCGTGCTATGCAATTATGTCTTCATAACTCCTTTAATTGCTTTTTGATTTAATGTTAGTAAGTTTCATTTAAATTTTGTCTTTGTTTTTGCAGTTTCCCCTTTAAAGGCCCATTTTAACTTTATCTCTGATTTTGTAAATTTAGTTTTATTTGTTTGTAACAAAAAGAGTTACATCCTCTTAACCTTCCTAACCCTACCACTATGTCTTGGTGCTGCCCCGACATCCACAACAGAGGTGGAGGCAGCCTGCTGACCCTGCTGACTGCGAAGCCATGTCTATGATGACTTCAGTGTGCGTACTCTGGAGGGCCGAGACCTGGAGGGCCCCAGCCTACCTTAGGTGTCCTGCTGTGGTCCAGCTGCACCCTCCTCAGCCTGTGGAGCTGGAGCTGCGGGGGTCACAGGAAGAGAGGATTTGGATCGGCTGGACATTCCTGGAGTCACCTGGGTGGATGGCCCTGGGGTGTGGAGCTACTTGTCCTCCTCCCTATGGGTGCCTTACGGCCCCTGGCTGACTCCTTGAGGAGAAAGGGAAGCTGGAGTGAGATTGAGCTGCCCCGTACTCCTCTAGTGTGGACACTGTTGGAGGCCAACTATGGTGTCAGCAATGGAGTTCAGCCCGCGCAACAGTGCAGGACCGATGTCCTGGACCAAGGTGTCCATCACCTCAGACTGAAGGCGGACAGATTCCTCCATCATACCTTGCAATCTGAGGAGTGCACCAGATACTCTTTCCTGATGTTCCCGTGATTGTCTTTGCAGCTCCACTGAGGACCAAGTCCAGAGGCTTATCATCTGACTCAGTTTCCTAGCCTCCAGCAGTCCTCCAAGTATGACCAAAGATGTCCCTGCCTCCTCCTGCTGTGGAGCAGATTGTGGGCTGTGCTCACCAGATTGTGATCCTGAGGCTCTTGTATACCTAGGTCCCCCCGAGGTGTGTGTCGCTGCGCTGGTGGAGGGTGTGGGTTAGCACCGTGATGGGTCTTCACTGATGCTGCCCTCAGGGCCCTCATCCAAGGTGCTCTCGGCATGGGGTTTGGGGTCAATGTGACCTGAGGGCAGATGTGCCTAGGACAGAACCAGAAATTATTATTGCTTGCCGGCCACGTTGAACACAGAACATTGGACTCAGAGTAGCATTGAGAAAGGGATGATGTGCTGCATGAGCCTCACGTGGGTGTTCACCACTGACCTCACCATCGCCGCAAGAACGGTCCATGTCATCTCCGGCCAGCTCCAACACGTGATTCTCGAATGAAATGAGGACCTTGATGTCTGGCACTACCCCGAGTCTGGGACCTCTCCCATTGATTGCACACAATCTTGTCCTGCATAAAGACAGATGTAGAGAGTGTGAGCAAGGTGCATGCCTGGCCAAATGAGAAGGATACCAGGAGTGTGTGTGTGCTGCGAGAGTAAAACGTCTTTTTTCACACCTGCTGCTGCACTTAGTGCAAATCTGGGACAATTCCGCTCAAAGACTCACAACACTCTGAGAGAAAAAAATTCTCCTCATCCCTGTCCTAAATGAGCGACCCTTATTTTTAAACTGTGATTCCCAGTTCTAGATTCTCTCACAAGAGAAAACATCCTCTCGACATTTACGCTGTCAAGACCCCTCAGGATCTTACCTTTCAATCAAGTCGCCTTCTATTCTTCTAAACTCCAGCAGATACAAGCCTAGCCTGTCCAACCTTTCCCCATAAGACAACCCACCCATTCCAGATATCATAAAAGCAAAATACTGCAGATACTGGAAATCTGAAACATGTTCATTCCTGCTGTTAGTTCAGTAAACCTTCTCTTAACTGCTTCCAATGCATTTACATCCTCCCTTAAATAAGGAGACCAATACTGTGCACAGTACTCCAGATGTGGTCTCACCAATGCCCTTTATAACTGAAGCATAACTTCCCTACTTTTGTATTTAGTTCCCCTCGCAATAAATGATAACATTCTATTTGCTTTCCTAATTACTTGCTTTACCTGCATACTAACCTTTTGCAATTCATGCACTAGGACACCCAGTGCTGTTAGGAAGGGAGTTCCAGGATTTAGACCCTGCGACAGTGAAGGAAAAGTAATATACTTCCAATTCAGGATGGTGAGTGACTTGGAAGGGAACTTCCAGGTGGTGCTGTTCCCATCTATCTGCTGCTCTTGTCCTTCTAGATGGTAGTGGTCATGGGTTTGGAAGGTGCTGTCAAATGAGCCTTGGTGAGTTCCTGCAGTGCATCTTGTAGATGGTACACACTGCTGCTGCTGTGCATCAGTGGTGGAAGGAGTGAATATTTGTGGATGTGGTGCCAATCAAGCAGGCTGTTTTGTCCTGGATGGTGTCAAGCTTCTTGAGTGTTGTGGGAGCTGCACTCATCCAGGCAAGTGGGAAGTATTCCATCACACTCCTGACTTGTGGACAGGCTTTGGGGAGTCAGGAGGTGGGTTACTTGTCGCACGATTCCTAGCCTCTGGCCTGCTCTTGTAGCCACAGTATTTATATGGCTAGTCCAGTTCAGTTTCTGATCAATGGTAACCCCTAGGATGTTGATAATGGGGAATTCAGTGATGGTAATGCCATTGAACATCAAGGCGCGATGGTTGGATTCTCTCTTGTTGGAGATGGTTATTGCCTGACACTTGTGTGGCGCGAATGTTACTTGCCACTTGTCAGCCCAAGCCCGAATATTGTCCAGCTCTTGCTGCATCTGGACACAGACTGCTTCAGTATCTGAGGAGTCGTGAATGGTGCTGAACATTGTGCAATCATCAGCAAACATCCCCACATCTGACCTTATGAGGTAAGAAGGTCATTGATGAAGCAACTGAAGATGGTTGGGCCCAGGACACTACCCTGAGGAACTCCTATAGTGCTGCCCTGAGAGAAGAAATTCCTTTGCATCTCAGTTTTAAATGAGTGCCCCCTTATTCTGTCACTATGTCCCCTAATTCGAGATTCCCCCACTAGTGGAAATATTTTCTCAACATCTACTCTGTAAAGCCCTCTCAATCTTGTACTTTTCAATAAGACCACCCCTCATTCTTCTAAACTATAATGAATAAAGGCCTAACCTGTTTATCCGTTCTTGATAAATCAATCCCTTCATCCCAGGAATCAGCCTAATGAATCTCTTTTGAACTGCCTCCAATGCCAGTATATCTTTAAATACAGGGGACCAAAACAGTACACAGTACTCCAGTTGTGGCATCACCAACATCCTGTACAGTTGAAACATGACTTCCCTAATTTTAAACTCCAACCCCCTAGCAATACAGGCCAAAATTCCATTTGCCTTCTCAATTACTTGCTGCACCTGCATAGCAGCTTTGTGTTTCATGCACAATAACACCCAGATCCCTCTGTGCTGCATTTTTTTGGAATCTCTCTCCATTTAAATAATAGTCTGCCTTTTGATTCTTCCAATCAAAGTGCATGACCTCACACTTTCTTACATTAAACTCCATCTGCCAAGTTTTTATCCACTCACTCAACCTGTCTATATCTCCTTGCAGATTCCTTATGTCCTCATCACAACATGCCCTTCCATCTATTTTTGTATCGTCAGCAAATTTGGATACATTACACTATGCCCCATCCTCCAAGTCATTAATATAGTTAGTAAATAATTGAGGCCCTAGGACTGACCCTTGTGGCAATCCACTAGTTATGTCTTTCCAACCTGAAAAACAGCCATTAATCCTGACTCATTGTCTTCTGTGTGTTAACCAATCCTCAATCCATTCTAACACATTACCCCCAATACTATGAGCTCCTGTCTTGTGCAATAACCTTTTATGTGGCACCTTATCGAATGCCTTCTGGAAATTCAAATACACTACATCTACCAGTTCCCCTTTATCAACTCTGCTTGTTATATCCTCAAAGAACTCTAGCAAATTTGTCAAACATGATTTCCCTTTCACAAAACCATGTTGTGATTGTGTTAAGCTTTTCTAAATGTCCTGCTATTTCTTTCTTAATAATGGACTCCAGTATTTTCCCAGTGACAGATGTTAGGCTGACTGGCCTATAGTTTTCTGCTTTTTGTCTCTCTCCCTCCTTGAACAGGGGTGTCACATTAGCGGTTTCCCAATCCGCTGGGACCCTCCCGAAATCCAGTGAGTTCTGGAATATTTCGACCAATGCCTCCGCTATCTCTGCAAGCACTTACTTTAAAACCCTTGGATGCAGGCCATCAGGTCCTGGTGACTTGTCTGCCTTTAGCCCCATTAGTTTGTCAAATACTTTGTCCCTCGTGATAGAGACTGTTACAAGATCTTTCCTCCCATTAGCTCCTTACTTATCTGATATCTTTGGGATGTTTATCGTGTCCTCCACCATGAAGACCGATGCAAAATATTGATTTAAATTATCTGCCATTTCCCTGTTGCCCATTATCAATTCTCCAGTCGCATCCTCCAAGGGTCCCACACTCACTTTAGCCACTCTTTCTTTTTATATACCCGTAGAAGCTCTTGCTGTTTGTTTTTATATTCTTTTGCCAATTTACTTTCATAATCAATTTCCTCCCTCTTTATTAGCTTTTTAGTCATTTGCTACTGGTTCCTAAAAAATTCCCAATCCTCTGGCCTACCATTAGTTTTCGCTGCTTTGTATGCCTTCGTTTTTGATTGGATGCTCTCTTTGACCACCTTTGTTAACCACGGGTGGTTCATCCTTCTCATTGAGTCCTTTTTTTTGACCGGGATAAATTTTTGCTAAGCGTTATGAAATATCTGCTTAAATGTCTGCCATTGCTCATCCACTGACCTTCCCCTTAGTCTATTTTCCCAGCCCGCTTTAGACAACTCTTTCTTCATACCTCATACCTTAATTAAGTTGAAGACACTGGTTTGAGACCCGAGTTGCTCACCCTCAAACTGAATTTGAAATTCTACTATGTTGTGATCACTACCCCCTAGAGGATCCTTAACAATGAGCTCTCTTATTAATCCCACCTCATTACACATTATCTAAAATAGCCTGTTCTCAGGTAGGTTCTGCAACATATTGCTCTAAGAAACAATCCCCGATGCACTCTACAAATGCGTCTTCCATGTTACCCCTGCCAATCTGATTTGTCTAGTCAATATGCAGATTAAAATCACCCATGAGAATTGTAGCACCCTTCTTACATACATCCATTATTTTCTGATTTATACTTTGTCCTGTAGTGAGACAACTCTTCGGGGGCCTATATACGACTCCCACCCGTGACTTCTCCCCCTTGCTATTCCTTATTTCCACCCAAATGGATTCCACATCATGATCTATTGCACTTATATCACTACTCACCACCGCACTGATACCTTCCTTTATTAACAAAGCTACGCCACCTCCTTTTCCTTTTTTCCTATTTTTCGGAACGTCGAATACCCTTGAATATTGAGTTCCCAGTCTTGGTCACCCTGCAACCATGTTTCTGTAATAGCTATCAAGTTATATTCATTTATTTCTATTTGTGCCGTCAACGAATCTATCTTGTTTCAAATGCTGTGTGCATTCAAATAAAGAGCCTTACGCTTTGACTTCTTACCATTATTGTTCATTCTGGTTCTGATTTCTGCTGCACTCTTCTGTTTATATTTTCTGCCCCTTCCTATCACACGTTATCTTTCACCTCTTCACTACCCTATATCTCTGCTCTCTCGTTTCTTTTCGATTTTTTAAACTTCCCCTCAATTGAACTCTCCCCCCCACTAATTAGTTTAAAGTCCTATCTACAACCCTAGTTATACAATTTGTCAGGACACTGGTCCCAGCACGGTTCAAATGAAGCCTGTCCCAACAGAACAGCTCCCTCCTTCCCCAGTACTGTTGCCAGTGCCCCATGAATTGGAATCCATTTCTCCCACACCAATCTTTGAGCCACACATTTATCTCTCTAATCTTACTTACCCTATGCCAATTTGCACATGGTTCAGGTAATAATCCGGAGATTATCATCTTTGTGGTTCTGCTTTTTAATTTAGCCCTGATCTGCTCATAGTCCTTCAGCAGAACCACTTTCCTAGTCCTACCTATGTCGTTGGTACCTACGTGGACCACAGCAACTGGATCCTTCCCCTCCCACTCCAAGTTCCTCTCCAGCCCAGAAGAGACGCCCTTAACCTTGGCACCAGGTAGGCAACATAGCCTTTGGGACTCTCTGTCTTTGCTGCAGAGAACAGTATATATTCCCTTAACTATGCTATCCCCTATTACTACTACATTTCTCTTTTCACCCCCCACTTGAATGGCCCTCTGTACCGTAATGCTGTGGTCAGTTTGCTCATCCTCCCTGTAGTCTGTGCCCTCGTCCACACTGGGAGCAAGAACCTCATACCTATTGGACAAGGGCATTGGCTGAGGCTCCTCCAAAGCTAAATTCTAGATCCCCATTCCTGCCTCACTCGCAGTCACACCCTCCTGCCCCTGACTACGTCCAAATTTGATGTAATTAATCTAAGGGGTGTGACTGTCTCCTGAAACAGAGTGTCCAGGTAACTCTCCACCTCCCTGATGTGTCGCAGTGTCTGCAGCTCAGACTCCAGCTCATCAACTCTGAGCCGAAGTTCCTCGAACAGCCAACACTTGCTGCAGATGTGGTCATGGTGCATCGCACTGGCTTTCAGCAGCTCCCACGGTCTACAGCTGCAACACATCGCCTGCTCAGCCATCTCTATTCTATTGAATTAATTAATTTAGGTGTTAAATATTTTAAACGTGAATTTCTTAACTGTACTTTTCAGCTGTAATAATTTTTCCTGATTTAAACCACTTGGCCAAACAAAAGAGACATGGAAGAGAGACCCACCAATCACCTACCTGGTTTCCTTTAATGTCACACTTCGGCTCTGACAGGTAGAAACAGGTCTTCCTCTCGCCTCTAGGTGCTGCTGACTGCCCGTCCCAGGGTCCGCCTCTTGCATTCTCCTCTCTTATTTTCCACAGTAGTCTTTGATGTGGCACCTTATCAAATGCCTTCTGGAAATCTAAGTACAGTACCTTCACTGGTTCCCCTTTACCCACAAAACATGTTGTTTCTTCAAAAAACTCCAGTAAATTGGTTAAACATGATTTCCCTTTCACAAAACCACGTTGACTCTGCCTGATTACCTTGAATTTTTCCAAGTGCCCTGCTATAACGTCCTTAATAATAACTTGTAACATTTTCCCTATGACAGATGTTAAGCTAATTGACCTGTAGTTTCCTGCTGTCTCCCTCCCTTCTTGAATAAAGCAGTTACATTTGCTATTTTCCAATCTAATGGGACCTTCCCCAAATCTAGGGAATTTTGGGAAATTAAAACCAATGCATCAACTATCTCATGAGCCACTTATTTTAAAACCCTGGGATGCAGTTCTTCAGGACTCAGGAATTTGTCAGCCCGCAGCCCCAACAATTTGCTCAGTACCACATCTCTGGTGATTGTAATTTTCCTGAGTTCCTCCCTCTCTTCCATTTCCTGATTTACAGCTATTTCTGGGATATTACTTGTATCCTCTATAGTGAAGACTGATGCAAAATACCTGTTCAATTCATCTGCCATCTCCCTATTTTCCGTCATTAATTCCCAGACTCACTTTCGATAGGACCAACGCTCGCTTTAACACTTTTTTAAAAAATATCTATAGAAACTCTTACTATCTGTCTTTATATATCTAGCTAACTTTCTCTCATTCTCTAATTTTTCCCTCCTTATTAATCTTTTAGTCATTTTTTGCTGTTTTTTTTTATATTTTCCCAATCTTCTGACCTGCTACTTATCTTTGCACAATTATATGCTTCTTCTTTAAGTTTGATACTATCTTTAACTTTTTTAGTTGACCATGGATGTTGGGTCCTCCTCTTCGAATTTTTCTTTCTCATTAGGATGTATCTTTTCTGTGTCTTCTGAAAAATCCCCTTATATATCTGTCACTGCATCTCTATTGACCTATCCCTTAATTTACTTTACCAGTTCACTTTAGCTAGCTCTACTTTCATTCCCTCATAATTGCCCTTATTTAAATTTAAAATACTATCTTAGAGCCACTCTTTTCTCCCTCAAACTGAATGTAAAATTCAATCATCTTATGATCGCAGAAACCTAGGGGTGCCTTCAAGGGTGCGGTCATTGATTAATCCTATCTCATTGCATAATACCAGGTCGGGTATAGCCTGCACTCTGGTTGCCTCCAGAATGTGCTGTTCTAAGAAACTATCCTGAAAACATTCTATGATGTGTTCTATGATTCTATCTCGGCTACCTTTGCCCATCTGATTTTTGCAGTACATATGTAAGTTAAAACCGCTCCCCCCTGATTATTGCCATACCCTTCCTGACAAGGTCCCATTATTTTTTTCCTTTATTCCCTGCCCTACCATGTGATTACTTTTTGGGGGGCCTGTACAGCATTTGCACAAGTGACTTCTTGCCTTTATCATTTCTCCTCTACACCCAAACTGCTTCTGCTTCCTGGTTTCCTGAATTTAGGTCATCCTTCAGCACTGTGCTAATACCATCATTAATTAACAAAGCCACCCCTCCACCTTTTCCTAGCTTTCTGTCCTTCCTAATTGTCATGCACCCTTCAATATTCAGGTCCCAATCTATGTCATCCTGCGGCCATGTCTCTGTGATGGCCATTGGATCAGACTTATTTATATCTATTTGCTCTATCAGCTCTTTTGTTTTGTTTTGAATGCTTCATGCATTCAGATACAGAGCCTTTAGCTTTGTCTTTTTACTATTTTTGTAACATCAAGCCTTATCTGCTGATTTACTCTTAGATTTGTACTCTGTCACTTCCTGTCATGGTCTGTTAATCTTTTCCCATATTAATAACTTTGTCTCTTGCCTTGACTCTATTCTTTGATTTACCACATCTTCCCAAATTTGATCCTTTGCCTCACTATTTAGTTTAAAACCCTCTCTACTGCTTTAGTTATGCAGCTCACTAGAACACTGACTCCAGCACAGGTCAGGTGTAGACCATCCCAATGGTACAGCTTCCACTTTCCCCAGTATTGGTGCCAGTGCCCCACAAACCGGAACCCACTTCTCCGATGCCAGTCTTTGAGCCACGCATTCATCTCCCTAATTTTATGTATCCTATGTGAATTTGCACATGGCTCAGGTAATAATCCAGAGATTATCTTTGATGTTTTGCTTTTTAATTTAGTGCCTAGGCTCCTCATACTCTCCATGCAGAATCTCTTTCCTAGTCTTACCTATGTCATTGGTACCTACATGCACCACAGACACTGGACTCTTTCCCTCCCACTGCAAGCTCCTGCCTAGCCCTGAGCAGATAGCCTGAATCCTGTGCAACACAGCCTTCTGGACTCACACTCTTGAATGCAGAGAACAGTATCTATCCTCCTGGCTATGCTGTCTCCTATCACTACCACATTCTTCTTCACTCCCCCCACCTGAATGGCATCCTTCCCCATGGTGCCATGGCCAGCCCGCTCAACCACCTTGCAGCCCTTTTCCTCATCCATGCAGGCAGCAAGCACCTCGTACCTGCTGGAAAACATCAGGGCGGAAGCTCCTCCATCACTACACGCTGGTTCCCCTTACCTGCCTGACTCGCAGTCACATCCTTCTGTCCCTGACCATTGACCAACACAAAAGTTCTGCCTAACCTAAGGGAAGTGATTACCTCCTGGAACCAAGTGTCCAGGGGCTGAATCTTTTGTCCTGTGGGTGGGCATGTGCCCGACCCAAACGGTAGTAAAATAGTGTGCAATGACGTCAGGTGAGCGTCCCGACATCATCGCTCACTCGCGTAATGTTTCGCTCAGCAGGTGCGCGCGTGGGTGCCAGAGCGACGCCCGCCATTAATTAACAGGCCACTGAAGGCCCTTAACAGTCCAATTGACTTTGACTTTTCCCTGCCTGTGGGATTTTCTGTTTGTCACACAGGCAAAATGAGCAGACGGCCAGCAGACATTCTCACAAACTTCATCCACAGGCGGGATAAAAAGGGTCAGCAGCATTGTCAGTGTGAGTAGTGAGGAGTTTGGGAGATAGTTTGCTGCTGGTTGCTTATTGGTACTTGGCAGCTTCATCTCTGTTCAGGGCTTCATTATTAGCATTTCCAGGCTTCATTTCAGGACTCATTGCTGTCTTCCAGGCCCCCGGAGGATTCAGACCGTGTGGACCCTTCCAGGTATCAGACAGCCTTCCCTTTCCCTGGGAATGGGGATTGTGGTCACTGCTGGAGGCACCTCCTCTCAGGAGGAAGAGAGGGGCAGAAGGGAGAGGAGGCCTTGCAGCTTCCAGGGGAGGGTCCTGTAGGAGGAGAGGCGCAGGCACAAGGGGGTCAGGGCCAGCAGGTAGTCCAAGGCGGAAGGGGCTGCAGAAGACGCCACTATCCTGCTGCCAGGATTTACAGGAAGTGATGCAGCTACCTCAATATACCCAAGATGCGATGCTTAAGGTGGATCCGCCTCTCAAGGGAGACCTTGACCTCCATTTGCCAGATGATTGGGCCTGAGATCAGCTCCGACTGTGTGGATGGACACCCCATGCCAGTGGCTCGGAAGGTCACAGCGGCCCTGAACTCCTATGCCTCCGGCTCTTTCCAGGGGTCAGTGGGGGATCTGTGCGGAGTCTCCCAATCAGCTGTCCACAGTTGTGTCAAACTGGTGACAGAAGCTCTATTCAGGAGGGTACCGACCTTTATTCTTTACCATACAGATAAGACTAGCCAGGCTGAGTGAGCCAGAGGCTTTGCCACGATTGTTGGGTTTACCCATGCCCAGGGTGCAATCGACTGCACACGTGTTGCCATCAAAGCGCCAGTGGGTCAGCCAAGTGCCTTTGTCAACAGGAATAGATTCCACTCCATGAACGTGCAGATAGTTTGTGACCACAGGATGCAGATTCTGTAAGTCTATGCAAGGTAACCAAGCAGCTCCCATGATGCTTACATCCTCAGACACTTACAGGTGCCAAGGCTATTCATACTGCCCCAGCCTGACTGGATGGATGGCTACTGGGTGACAAGGGCTATTCATTGAAGGGGTATCTCTCCGCCACCCAAGAGCAGAGGCAGAGAAGTGTTACAATACGAATCATGCCTCCACAAGGGCAGTAGTAGAGAGGACCATAGGTCTTCTCAAGATGAGTGTCCGATGCCTGGACCATTTGGGGGAGCACTACAATACTCCCCAGAGTGGGTGTCACTGATAGTGGTTGCATGCTGCGCTCTCCACAATCTGGCACTGGCAAGGGGGCACCCACTGGAGGAAGAGGATCTTGACACAGCTGCACGGGCCATGGATGAAGAGTCCAGTAGTGAGTCTGAAGATGAGCACAGTGAGGAGAACGCTGAGGGGGTGGAGCCAGACCTCAGTAACCTCCAGGGAGGCAGGGAACCAGGGACGCCTTGATCCAATGCTCCTTCAGCTAGGCTGCCAAAGATCAGCTTCAAACACATGCCAGGGCTGCCTCCCCAATCCCGGATGTCTGAAAGGATCCTTTCATTTGAACACAAGGAACACTCAGTACCTGTGCAAAAAGATTCAGAACCACCTACGTCCAGCATTACATACTGGCGTACCCTGCACCAATAAAATAAAAAGGTGAAGCAGACTCAGGCCATGGCGACAAAAACAAAATTTATCTCATTTTGACAATTCCAAACTATTTACATCAACTTCTCTGGTTTTCATTCCCAGACCAGTATACATTAATTAAACATAAATGAACATGAAATCATCCGTGAACTGTCCCTCTTGTGCTCATGGTGCCTTTAACTTACGTTTATGGTGCTACGTCTAGGTGCTCCCCCCGTCGCTGGCACCAACATTGGAGACAGCCTGTTCACTCTGCTGTCTTATTGGCCTTGATGACCTTGGGGGTCGTCCTCTGGCCAGTGGAGCCTGTGCTGACCCCGCCTGGGAGGAAGCGGCCAGTTCCACGGCTGGCACCTCCCCAGTCATTGCAGCCTCATCAGGTCACTGGCAGAGGGGCAGAGGAGCTGCTGCTGTCATCCAGTGTGCCCTGAGAGAAGCCCGCAGAGACAACAGACAGCTGGTGTGCCACTGACCACCTGAGGTCAGTGCCTGTGTGAGGGCTTGCAGGTCCAAGCGCAACCCCAGGGACCCCTCATCCTGTGCCTGGAGCTACCTCACCATGAGAGTCGCCAGTCTCTCAACAGAGGGGTCAGTACGCTTGCCCATTACGGTCAGCACAGTGCTTAGGCTCCACATGGACTCCTCCACAACAGAGTTCATGGCATGCATACCCTCATGGATCTCCACCAGACCCTCCCTCACATACCACTGGACATTCCACTTAATGGATGACTCCAGAGGCTCATCATTGGCCTTCGACTGAGCATCGCCCTGGTCTCCAGCAGTCCTCCGACTGCCGGCACCCTGGGCACTCTCTGCCTCCCCCTGCTCCTCAACCGAGTGTGAAGTGCCCTCACCAATGTTCACTGAGATACTAGCCGTCAATCTAATGCCCACCGAGGTGTTGGTATCTGCACTGGTACCTGCTTCAGAGAGCGGATGTGATGCAGCTGATAGTGACGCCCAGTGGTCCTCTGGCTTCAGGAGGGTCCCTTCGTGGCCTGGAGATCAGACACCTGCTGGCGAATCTAAGGGAGAACAACGACATGTCATTAGTTTAAGTCATCACACTGTCACTGTGTATGCCAGGCACCCTGGTGAGACAATGCAGATCTGCATCATGGTGCCATCGTCTTTCAATGATCAGTGGGGACTCCAGTTTTGAGGTTCCCATCAATGAAGAGACTACACAAGAATGTTTGCACAATCCAAAACTCTCACAGTCTGGCACCCCCGCCTCTCCATGTCCGGTTGCATAGGGAGCGTGCCAGCTCTCCAGCTCCAGGGCGTGTTGCCCGAATGGGAGAGCATCAGCAGGTTGGGCAGCCCTCTGCCTGTTCATGCCCTCTTGACCTGGTTATGCTTTGTCTTCTCCTGAAAGGACAGAGGAGCATTGATTTGTCCCCTCTCTACCTGCAGCATCATTGCAGCCTGGCCAACCCCAGCTGAGTGACACCTCCCAGGGCACATCCGAGTGGTGGCCCTTGAGACGCAAGGCACTCAGTCCAAGCAGCCAGGGCTCACCCCCTTGGCCAGCTCTGGTGTGATTGGCACTCAGACTAACACCCTGAGCTCAACAGGGGGGGATGGCTAGACATTAATACACCTGCACATTGACCCACGCCAACCCGGTACCCACCCTTCCTGAGTGCAGCAGGTCATTGAAGCACTTCTGGCACTGCACCCATGTGCACCGCACCACATCATGGCTGCTCACTGGGTTGCCACCTCCTCCCAGGCCCTCTTGGTGAGGTGCAGTGGCCTCCTCCTCCTATCTCTGGGGACAAGGATGTCCTTCCTGGCAGCCACCTCCTCCAGGAGGACAGCGAGGCACTCATCCGAAAAGCGGGGTGGCCAAATGTCCACCTGGCTTGTGCTCCCGCCTGATGTTTGCTGCCACACTCGAGTGCATCTTCAGAACGGCAGCCAGACGTCCTTCCCTGGCAGCCTTTCCGGGGCTGCCTGGGCCTTTTTTATACCAGTTGTCCGATGGCTAACAGGCCCCCGGCCACGTTCGGCCCTTCCCAGCCAGTGTGGAGCCGCATTTCATGCTGGGTGGGCTTTAATTGGCCGGCCAGCATAAAATCACAGTTGGGGCCACTCCCAGGCCCACCAGCTGCGCCCGCCTTATGAGGGTAAAATCCAGCCTCAGGTAACTCTCCCCCTCCCTGATGCCCCACAATGGCCACAACTCAGAGTCAGCACTCGGAGCGGAAGTTACCTAAGCTGCAGACACTTTCTGTACATATGGTTTTTTGGGATTGCAGTGCATTCCACAGATTCCCAGTTGCTGCAGTTATGGCACACCACCAGCCCTACCATTTCTGCCCAACCTCATTTATTTAATTAATTAAATCGTTAATAATTGACACAGATAATGTCAGAGAAAGTTGCACTCGCCTAGCTTGGAGACAAGGAAGGAAACTCATGAACCACTAGAGTCTGAAACAAAGTAGAAAAAGGAGCATCTCTTTACCCCTCTGCTCCTCATTGCCACCTCTACCAAATTCCCAACTTTTCACTCAATCTATGTCACAGTCTGCTACTGCCTGACAGATAACTGCCACCTCAAGCAGTCCCTGTTTAACTTGACTATTCAACTAACAATGTTTGAAAGTAAGCACCTAACTCTTAATCTAAATTTAAAGTTAAGAAAAGCTTACCAGAAATTCCCACCTGAGCCAAATTCCCAATTTCTCACTCAAAATCTACACTTTACTCAGGCGCAGTCTTATGCACCGCATACCCCTTTCTGCTACATTGTCTAATCAGAGAGTAGTACAGTGGTGAGCTACTGCTGATGAGCCAGATATACCAACTAAGCCATGTATTAGGGGTTGCCTCATTTACTTGAACAGGTCCTCCATTTGTTGATTTCCACCTATAACATCCTAAATGGACTAGTCATACCAGAGGAAGCAACACAATACCATCAGTAGTACTAAAATCTGCTTCCTGTAAGGAATCTATTCCATTCTCCCAGTTCCTCCATCTCGGTCACATCTGTTTGGATGCTGAAACCTTCCGTACTGGTGCTTCTGATATGTGTTCCTTTATCCTCAGCCAAGGTGCCTCCCCTTCCCTCGCCGTGGTTGACGAGGCAATTGACCATGTCCATTCTATTTCTTACACTCCTGCTCTCACCCCTTCCCCTCCCTCCCAGAATCATGATAGAGTTCCCCTTGTCCACACCTTCCACCCCACCAGCCTCCATATTCTTTGGATCATCCTCAGCCATTTTTACCATCCCCAGAGTGATGCCACCACCAAACACATCATCTCCCCTTTCAGCATTCCAATTGGACCATTTTGGCTGTGACACCCCGTTTACTAAGTCACCCCCAACACGCCCTTCCTTTCCTATGGCACCTTTCCATGCAAGTGCGGGAAATGCAACAATTGTCTTTTTATCACCTCCGTTCTTACCATCTGAGACCCCAAACGCACCTTCCAAGCAAAGTAGTATTTTACTTGTGCTTCTAATTTGTATACTGTCTTCACTGCAAATCACCAGTGACAAAAACTGCCAAGAAAATGGCTCAGGATGAAGCATCAGCAGACAAAACCAAGGAGCTGCCATGGGGCAGAGCACACACGACATGACAAGAATCACTGCTCACAATCTGCTATCCCATATTGGGGAGACCAAATGTAGACTGGGTGATTGCAGAACACCTTCATTCAGTCCGCAGACTTGACCCTGAGCTTCCAGTCACCTGTCATTTTAATTCTCCACTTTGCTCCCATTCTGACCATTCTGTCCTTGGCCTGCTCCAGTGTTCCAATGAAACTTAATTCAAGCTCCAAGAACAGCCCCTCATCTTTTGACTGGACACTTCACAGCTTCCCAGACTCAACATTGAATTCAACAATTTTATATCATAACCTCTGTCTGCATTTTGTTTTGTGTTTCTTTACTGGTTTGTTCATTTTTCCTGTTAACTTTTTATTCAGATGGCGGAATCCTGGCTTTCACACCTCCTCAGACACATCTTCTGTTTCTATATTTGTCCCACTACCACTCCTTTTGCCATTGCACCATGAAACATTTTGTCATTTAATCTCTCGTGCCCTCCATCCTATCACAATCTTCCCTTCTATTCTTCCTCCCACCCTCCCCCTTTAACTTGCTCAAATCCTATTACATTTCTTAACTTTTCCCAGTTCCTTCACTGTCGATGGGTCAAAATCCTGGAACTCCCTTCCTAATAGCACTGTGGGTGTAACTACAACACATGGACTGCAGCAGTTCAAGAAGGCAGCTCACCACCACCCTCTCAAGGGCAATAGGGGTGGGCAATAAATGCTGGACTAGCGAGTGATGCCCACATGCTATGGAAGAATAAAAAACAGTCACAGACCTGAAATGTTAACTCTGTTTCTTTCTCCACAGATGCTGCCAGACCTGCTGAGTATTTCTAATATTTTATTTTAATTTCACAATACCATCAGTGTTTGAGTGGGCAGAGTAATTGATATAGTTTGGATATTTTACCCCCAATATTTGCACTCTAGTGACTTCAGGCTGATACAAATCAAAACCTATATCCTTATTCGACAATATGTATTAGTTAGATTGACTAGCTTAGGTTTAACAATTAACCTTAGTTGCAGAAAGACCGACTGGAGTCTATGCTGGATGCTCACAATGACCTCTTTTCTTTGAAGTAGGAAAAAATACATCACCAGACTATTAAGCATTTGCTGAATCCACATGGTCATATTTATTTACAGGTGCATAATATGCAGAAGGAAGGAGACAGCAAAATACCAAAAGGAATGCTATAGTTTTTTAAATTCTTTAATGGGGTGTGGGCATCGCTGCCTTGGCCATGCTTTTATTGCCCATCCCTAATTGCCCTTGAGAAGGTGGTGGTGAGCCGGCTTGTTGAACCGCTGCAGTCGGAAGCTGCTGCCTAAGGAACCTTGGTGAATTGCTGCAGTGCATCTTGTAAATGGTACATGTTGCTGCCACAGTGCTTAAGTGATGGAAGAGTGATTGTTCAAGGTGGTGGATGAGGTGCCAATCAAGTGGGCTGCTTCATTCTGGACAGTGTCAAACTTCTTGAGTGTTATGGGAGCTGCACTCGGCCAGGCAAATGGAGAGTATCCCATCACATTCCTGACTTGTGCCTTGTAGATGATGGACAGTGAGCAGGTTATTGCTGAGTAAGTGCAGACAACACTTTCATCACTTTCCTGATGATGGAGAGTAGGCTGATGGAGTGGTAATTGTCTGAGGTGCATTTGTCCTGCTTTTTGTGTACAAGACATACCTGTGCAATTTTCCACATAGCCGGGTAGATGCCAGTGTTGTAGCTGTACTGGAACAGCTTGGCTAGGAGTGCGGCAAGTTCTGGAGCACAAACCTTCAGTACTATTGCCAGAATATTGTCAGGGCCCATAGCCTTTGCAGTATCCAGTGCCTTCAGCCGTTTCTTGATGTCCTGTGGAGTGAATTGAATTGGCTGAAGACTGGCATCTGTGATGCTGGGGACCGCTGGAGGAGGCTGAGATGGATCATCCACTCGGCACTTCAGGCTGAAGATTATAGCAAATGCTTCAGCCTTATCTTCTGCACTGATGTGCTGGGCTCCCCCATCATTGACAATGGGGATATTTGTGGAGCCTCATCCTCCAGTAAGTTGTTTAATTGTCCACCACCATTCACGACTGGATGTGGCAGGATTGCAGAGCTTAGATCTGATCTTTTGGTTGTGAGATTGCTTAGCTCTGTCTATCACTTGCTGTTTATGCTGTTTGGCACGCTAGTAGTCCCGTATTATAGCTTCACCAGGTAGACACCTCATTTTTAGGTATGCCTGGTGCTGCTCCTGGCATGCCCTCCTGCACTCTTCATTGAACCAGTGTTGATACCCGGGCTTGATGGTATTGATAGAGAGAGGGATTTGCTGGGCTATGAGGTTACAGATTGTGTTCGAGTACAATTCTGCTGCTGGCAGTGCCTCATGGAGGCCCAGTTTGAGTTGCTAGATCTGTTTGAAGTCTATCCCATCTAGCATGGCGGTAGACTGGCCAGGAGAGCATTGGAATGGCTGAATTTGAAGCTAACAAAGGTATAATGAAAGTTCCTACAGCACAGGGACTGAGATGGTGCTGTTACAATGGTAGAAGTCGGTAACCTTTGTGCTGGCAGTTGGAAGCTCAGTTTGGGCAGGAATAGGATGCTAAAGTGTGAACAGTCTGACTTAACTTGAGACGGTGGATGAGGAGATGAATGAAATCGGTGTCAAGCAATTCCCTCTAATTTCTCTTTGTTGTGCACGGTCCCTTTAAGATGACTTGTGCATGCCTGCCTCTTAAAGGCAAGGTTGGTTCTGCATGGTATGTTTTGGATTGCTGTGCATCTGCGCAGCTTTGAAGGAACATTAGCGACGAAGATACACATTTTGTGATGGGAACTGAAGACAATCGCTTGAATTAGCCCCCACCCAAAATTATCACAAGGATATCAATATGGAGGAGTCCCACAGATATAACAATCAACTGTACTTTGTATGACCCGGTTAGTATTGAAGGAAATAAACCCATATTTGGGACAGTTATTTCTCCATGAATATGATGATTAGGTCTGACTGAATTCAACCCGCGATTAGTACTGGTCATTTAGAAACCTTTACTGCAGAACAATGGCATCTTAGAACCATAGAACCCTAGAACACTACAGCACAGAAAACAGGCCGTTTGGCCCTTCTAGTCTGTGCCGAAATATTATTCTGCTAATCCCATTGACCTGCACCCAGTCCATAACCCTCCAGACCTCTCCCATCCATGTATCTATCCAACTTATTCTTAAAACTTAAGACTGAGCCCACATTTACCACGTCAGATGGTAGCTCGTTCCACACTCTCACCACACTCTGAGTGAAGAAGTTCCCCCTAATGTTCCCCCTAAACCTTTCCCCTTTCACCCTAAAGCCATGTCCTCTCATGTTTATCTCTCCTAATCTAAGTGGAAAGAGCCTACTCGCATTTACTCTGTCTATACCCCTCATAATTTTGTAAACTTCTATCAAATCTCCCCTCATCCTTCTATGCTCCAAGGAATAAAGTCCTAACCTATTTAATCTTTCCCTGTAACTCAACTCCTTAAGACCCGGCAACATCCTAGTAAATTTTCTCTGCACTCTTTCAATCTTACTGATATCCTTCCTGTAGTTAGGCGACCAGAACTGCACACAATACTCCAAAGTTGGCCTCACCAATGTCTCATACAACCTCACCATAACATCCCAACTCCAATACTTTGATTTATGAAGGCCAGTATGCCAAAAGATTTCTTTACAACCCTGTCTACCTGTGACACCACTTTCAGGGAATTATGTATCTGAACTCCCAGATCCCTTTGTTCCTCCGCACTCCTCAGTGCCCTACCATTTACTGTGTGTGTCCAACCTTGGTTTGTCCTTCCAAAATGCAACACCTCACATTTTTCCGCATTAAATTCCATCTGCCATTTTCTGGCCCATTTTTCCAGTTGGTCCAGATCCCTCTGCAAGCTTTGAAAGCCTTCCTCGCTGTCCACAATGCCTCCAATCTTAGTGTCATCAGCAAACTTGCTGATCCAATTTACCACATTATCATCCAAATCATTGATATAGACAACAAACAACAATGGTCCCAGTACAGATCCCTGAGGCACACCACTAGTCACAGGCTTCCAGTCTGAGAAGCAATCATCCACTACCACTCTCTGTCTTCTCCCACACAGCCAATTTTGAATCCAGTTTACAACCTCTCCATGGATACCAAGTGTCTGAACCTTCTGAACTAACCTCCCATGTGGGACCTTGTCAAAGGCCTTACTAAAGTCCATGTAGACAACATCTACAGCCTTTCCTTCATTTACTTTCTTGGTAACCTCCTTGAAAAACTCTACAAGGTTCGTTAAACACGACCTACCACGCACAAAGCCATGCTGACTATCCTTAATCAGCCCTTGGCTGTCCAAATAATTGTATATCCGATCTCTCAGAACACCTTCCAATAATTTACCTACAACTGACGTCAGGCTCACTGGCCTGTAATTACCTGGTTTATTTTTGGAGCCTTTTTTAAACAACGGAACAACATGAGCTACCCTCCAATCCTCCGGCACCTCACCCGTGGCTAAGGACATTTTAAATATTTCTGCCAGGGCCCCTGCAATTTCTACACTAGTCTCCCTCAAGGTCCGAGAGAATATCATGTCAGGCCCGGGGGATTTATCTACCTTTATTCGCTGTAAGGCAGCAAGCAGCTCCTCCTCTTTAATCTCTATATGTTCCATGAAACTACTGCTTGTTTCCCTTCCTTCCTTATACACTATGCCAGTTTCCTGAGTAAATACTGATGCAAAAAAACTGTTTAAGATCTCCCCCATCTCGTGAGGCTCCACACATAGACGACCACTCTGATCTTCTAGGGGACCAATTGTGTCCCTTACTATCCTTTTACTCTTAATATACTTGTAGAAACCCTTCAGGTTTACCTTCACATTATCTGCCAAAACAACCTCATGACTTCTTTTTGCCTTCCTGATTTCCTTCTTTAGTATTTTCTTACATTTTCTATACTCTACAAGTACCTCATTTGCTCCTTGTTGCCTATACCTGCTATACACCTCTCTCTTCTTCTTAACCAGATCGCCAATATCCCTTGAAAACCAAGGTTCCCTATGCCTGTTAACTTTGCCTTTAATCCTGACAGGAACATGCAAACTCTGCACTCTCAAAATTTCGCCTTTGAATGCCTTCCACTTACTGAACACATCCTTGCCAGAAAACAACTTATCCCAATCCACTCTTCCTAGATCCTTTCTCATTTCCGTAAAATTGGCCTTTCTCCAATTTAGAATCTCAACTCGAAGACCAGACCTATCCTTATCCATAATTAACTTAAAACTAATGACATTGTGGTCACTGGACCCAAAATGTTCGCCTACACATACTTCTGTCACCTGACCTGTCTGGTTCCCTAATAGGAGATCAAGTATTGCATCCTCTCTCGTTGGTACCTCTATATATTGATTTAGAAAACTTTCCTGAACACATCTGACAAATTCCAAGCCATCCAGCCCTTTTACAGTATGGGAGTCCCAGTCAATATGTGGAAAGTTAAAATCTCCTACTATCACAACTTTCTGTTTATTACATCGGTCTGCTATCTCTCTACAAATTTGCTCCTCCAATTCTCTCTGACTATTGGGCGGTCTATAATACAATCCTATTAGTGTGGTCACACCTTTCCTGTTCCTCAGCTCCACCCATATGGCCTCTGTAGACGAGCCCTCCGGGCTGTCCTGCTTATGCACAGCTGTGATATTTTCCCTGACTAGTAATGCCACTCCTCCCCCTTTCATCCCTCCCCCTCTATCACGTCTGAAACAACAGAACCCCGGAACATTGAGCTGCCAGTCCTGCCCCACCTGCAACCAAGTCTCACTAATAGCAATAATGTCGTAATCCCACTTGCCAATCCACGCCCTAAGCTCATCTGCCTTTCCGACAATACTCCTTGCATTGAAATAGATGCACCTGAGAACATTTCTATCACGTACGGACCCTTGATTTCTGTCTATACATGCATTCCTCGCTTGACCTTTATCCTCCTCCACCTCACTATCTGCTCTAGCACTCTGGTTCCCCTCCCCCTGCAAATCTAGTTTAAACGCCCTGGAGCAGCACTAGCAAACCTACCCGTAAGGATGTTAGTCCCCCTCCAGTTCAGGTGCAAACCGTCCCGTCGGAACAGGTCCCACCTTCCCTGGAACAGAGCCCAATTGTCAAGAAACATGGAGCCCTCCCTCCTGCACCATCTCCTTAGCCACGTATTTAGCTGCATTATCCTCCTATTTCTAGCCTCACTAGCACGTGGCACGGGTAGCACTCCTGAGATCGTAAGCCTGGAGGTCCTGTCCTTCAACTTTGCACCTAACTCCCTAAACTCTCTTTGCAGGACCTCCTCCTCCTTCCTATCCACGTCATTGGTCCCTACATGGACCACGACATCTGGCTGCTCACCCTCCCTCCTCAGAATACTGAGAACTCGATCCGAGATATTGCGGACCCTGGCACCAGGGAGGCAACAGACCATCCGGGATTCTCGATCTCTCCCACAGAACCTCCTATCTGTCCCCCTAACTATCGAATCCCCTATCACTACTGCTCTCCTCTTTTCCCTCCCTCCTTTCTGAGCTGAGGGTCCAGCCTCGGTGCCAGAGACGCGACCACTACAACTTGTCCCTGGTAGGTCGTCCCCACCAACAGTATCCAAAACAATATTCCTATTGTTGATGGGAACGGCCACAGGGGTGCTCTGCTCTTTCTGTCTATTCCCCTTCCCTCTCCTGACAGTCACCCAGCTGCCTGCCTCCTGACTTTTAGGGGTATCTGTCTCCCTGAAACTCCTGTCTATTACTGCCTCTGCCTCCCGTATGATCCGAAGTTCATCCAACCCCAGCTCCAGTTCCCTAACTCGGCTTCTCAGAAGCTGCAGCTGGATGCACCTTTTGCAGGTGTAGTCATCAGGGACAATTGTGCTGACCCTGACTTCCCACATGCTGCATTCGGAGCACTCGACTGCCCTAACTGCTGTCTCCATTACCTACTCCTAATTTACTTAAAAGGACTTTACCCGGCCCTACCCCACTGGGAGCAAGCTCGTCCTCAGCCTCTGCTCGCCGAAGCCTCTCGAGCCAAAGCCTCAAAGCTCCACTCCTTCTTGCACACTTTCCAGAGACACTGCTGGCCAATGTCATTTCCTTAAAACATAGTAAATAAAATGAGAGACCTGAGTTTCCATTACACTGTTCCATCAGGTGAGAAGGATTTACATCAAAACAAGGACCATGAGTTGAGAAGGTATCCTTTTTCAGAAAAAAATGTAATTGACACACAATTCAGGTCTTAATATTATTCTGCCTAAAACAGCTTTGAACTTTTTCAACAAATATGACTAGTTGAGTTTGTAAAATGAATAATAAATGATTGGCTGTAAGCATTGAGGCCATTATTTTAATGAACATTTGAGTTATATCAGTTTAAGAGAAAACAGTTCAGATGATTGCGAACTTGATTTGAAATGTAAGGTTAAATTGCAACTTTATATGAACTTACAAAGGTGTCCTTTAGTCATAGTACGCAAAACTAGTTTCTTGCTGGCCAGAATCTTGTTGCACTGTTAGAGGCCAAAATGGAAGGACAGCTGAGACTAGGTTTTTATGATAAAGCCATATCAAGCAGTTGTAACAAAACTGTTTTAGGAAACATTGCAAATGACTTGAAATTATTGGGCTATAGCTTTAACAAAAGTGGCATGTGGGGCAACCAGCATTTAGATACTAAGAACCATATATTTGAATAGAGGATTTTTTAGTGTTTTAAAACAAATGAATAATGAAATATTATCACCAGAGGTGTTAATACTGAAAGAAATGAATGAATTGTTTATTAAATTAAGGCTTGTATGTGGATTAATTGGGTGAATTCAATGCTTGTTCATGTTGAAAATGGTTCCATGAAAATTACCTTACAAATTGGCAGCATAAACTCTTCTATTTGGGGTTTGCAATTAGGGAATAACGTAAATTACACTTGTTTCTTCACATCAGCTCATACTCTATATCCTGTGGAAACAGGGCAGGACCTTAGCATGAAAAAGAATGAGCTCACACCATCTGCACAACCTTCTCCAGGGGAATAGGCAAAGTGTTTAACCAAGGAAGTCTCCTGCTGTGATCACACTAGTTCAAATAAAAAGTCCTCTATTACCAGAGCCATTAAACAGGCTGTTTATAAGGATCACAACTATTACACTTTCTGATTACTGTTCCAGAATTCATTACAAAGAAATACTGAAATAGAAATGAATTTCATCAACAGATGGGGGGTGTCATGCATTCTTGTGCCAACAACTTCTTAAAACCCAGATGTATTTTAGGGAGGAAATGGTCACGTAAAAAACTAAAATTAGAAACGACAAGCCATATAGAGCCTAATACAGAAAATAAAACCTGGGCTGTAAGACAATTACTGTTTTAATGCCAAACATCCCCATCTTAAAATTCTGGTTAAAATGGACACCTGGAAACTGTGTATCCTGCAATCTGCTGTTGGAGCGGGAATTCCACATGCCTAATCTCAATGGCAAGGCACAAATCCCAGCAGCAGGTAGTCGGACCAGGCAGCCCCAGAAAACAGAATGGAGATAGCGCCTGATGGCATAGCCTGCTTCAGGAATTAAATCTCACCTTCTCTTCAAACTGAACCAAGATGCAGCAATTTGAAACCATGGATCAAAAACTTACTAAGAAGAAGGGATATTTCTCAAATAATACTGTAAGTAAGCATGGTAGGGGAAGATGAAATTGTGGGAATGGGTGGCAACAGGGTTACCTATCCAGCAGCCAGCGCCATGTGGCAGAAAGTGGCATAGGCAGTGACAACTCCCTATCCCCCCAGGGCCTCTTTCAATGACGGGTAAGGTTTAATGACTGCACAACATTACCAAAGGTGCAAGCTGGTGTCAATCTATGCTTGTGTATTTCAGACAGTAGACCTAAAACATACCCCAAAAATGCATTCACAAATCTGAGGGTATTGCCATGTTCACTGAAAAATCAGTAATGATATCTGTTTGGAAGACTTCAATTAAACAGATGCAGTATCCTGAAATGCATGTATGTTTGTTGAAGCCTCGCTGTTATGAAAATCCAATAAAAAGTGGAGAGGATCCTCAAATAGTTAGCAAAATTAAACAGTCTGACTGGCAATTCTGAATGTCTTTTGTCATAAGAACATAAGAGCTAGGAGCAGGAGTGGACTGTACAGCCCTTCCAGCCAAGAAGATCATGGATGAACTTTTGCATCAACTCCACTTTGCTAACGTATCCCTCGATTCCCTTAGTAACCAAATACATATAAACCTGAGTCTTGAATATACTCATCAACTGAACATCCACAGCCCTCTGGTGAAAGAATTCCAAAGATTCACACCCTCTGGGTAGAGAAATTTCATCCTCATCTCAGTCCTAAATGGATGGCCCCTTATTCTGAGACGATGCCCCTTAAGTTCTAGACTCTCCAACCAGGAGAAACAACCTCTCAGCACCTACCCTGTCCAGCACTTAATTAGCTCACCTCTCAGCCTCTAAACTCCAGAGAATGTAAGCCCATTCTGCTCAATCTTGCTTCACAGGACAGCAGTCTCCTCCTAGGAATTAATCTGATGAGTTTTTGTTGCATCGCCACAAGGCAAGTATATTCTCCCTTGGGTAAGGAGGCCAAAATGGTACACAATACTCCACGTCTCACCAAAACCCTATATAATTGCAGCAAGACTTCCTTACTCTTACACTACAATCCCCTCACAATAAAGGCTAACATACTATTTTCTAATTGCTTGCTGTACCTGCATATTAACTATGTGATTTATACACAAGGACATCCAAATCCCTTTGAATCCCAATAGTTACTAGTTTCTCATCCTTTAAAACATTTTCTGCTTTTCAATTCTTTTTACCAAAGTGGAACATTTCAGACTTCTCTTCATAATACTCCAACTGTCACCTTCTTGCCCAATCACATCACCAGCCTATATATTTTTGTCACCTCTCAGCATCTTCCTCAGAGCTTACTTTCCTTCTTAGCTTTGGATAATCAGCAAACTTGGTTAAATTAACCAAGTTTGCTGATTATCCAAAGCTAAGAAGGAAAGTAAGCTCTGAGGAAGATGCTGAGAGGTGACAAAAATATATAGGCTGGTGATGTGATTGGGCAAGAAGGTGACAGTTGGAGTATTGTCCAGCCACTCAGAATCCCCTCTGCCTCATCAACTCCAGCTGGTCAGCCCAGGGAGGGGGCATCTACTCCTGAGCAGGAGAACCTTATCAGTCTGTGGCCCTCCAGGCATCGGGCCCCCAGAGGATGTCCACCAAGTCATTTCAGACAACACGGCATAGCAGTAAGCAGGGCTGCTTCCATCTCTGCTGTCGCTGTCAGGGTGCACCCAGGCGTAGGGTAGGGTTAGAAAAATTAAGAAGTACTGAGAGCACATTGGTGACATCGGTGTTCACTCACTGTATATACGTCACACATGTGTAAATATATTTTGCTTTTCTGCCTCAAAGTCTCAGCTAGTCAATGGCTCTTCCATCTGATGCAATGTTCCAAGGTCATCCAAGGGTAGCAGATGCCTCCCTACCCATCTCCTCAATATTCTCCCACCATGTCTCTCAGTTTTATGGTGTCTCACTCCAGCCTTCGTTTAAACATAAACAAAAGAGCTGAACTCCCGAGGTGAGGTGGGACTGACTGCCCTTGACATCAAGGCTGCATTTGACTGAGTGTGGCATCAAGGAGCACTAGCAAAACTGGAGTCAATGGGAATCAGAGGAAAAATCTCCACTGGTTGGAGTCATACCTAACACAAAGGAAGATGGTTATGATTGTTGGAGGTCAATCATTCCAGTTCCAGGACATCACTGTAGGGGTTCCTCAGGGTAGTGTCCTCAGCCCAACCATCTTCAGCTGCTTCATCAATGACCTTCCCTCCATCATAAGGTCAGAAGTGGGGATGTTCACTGATGATTGCACAATGTTCAGCACCATTCGCGACTCCTCAGATACTGAAGCAGCCCATGTCCAAATGCAGCAAGACCTGGACAATACCAAGGCTTGGGCTGACAAGTGGTAAGTAAGATTCGTGCCACACAAGTGCCAGGCAATGGCCATCTCCAACAAGAGAGAATCTAACCATCGCACCTTGATGTTCAATGGTATTACCATCACTGAATGCCCCACTATCAACATCCTAGGGGTTACCATTGACCAGAAACTGAACTGGACTAGCCATATAAACACTGTGGCTACAAGAGCAGTTCAGAGGCTAGGAATCCTGCGACAAGTAACACACCTCCTGACTCCCCAAAGCCTGTCCACCATCTACAAGGCACAAGTCAGGTGTGTGATGGAATACTCTCCACTTGCCTGGATGAGTGCAGCTCCCACAACACTCAAGAGGCTTGGCACCGTCCAGGACAAATCAGCCCGCTTGATTGGCACCACATCCACAAATATTCACTCCCTCCACCACCGACTCACAGTAGTAGCAGTGTGTGTACCATCTACAAGATGCACTGCAGCAACTCACCAAGGCTCCTTCAACAGCACCTTCCAAACCCACAACCACTACCATCTAGAAGGACAAGGGCAGCAGATAGATGGGAACACCATCACTTGGAAGCTCCCTTCCAAGTCACTCACCATCCTGACTTGGAAATATATCACCGTTCCTTCACTGTCACTGGGTCAACATCCTGGAACTCCCTCCCTAACAGCACTGTGGGTGTACCTACACCACATGGACTGCAGCGGTTCAAGAAGGCAGCTCACCACCACCTTCTCAAGGGCAATTAGGGATGGGCAATAAATGCTGGCCCAGCCAGCGAAGCCCACACCCTGTGAATGAATAAAAAATACTCAATCTCAGCTCAGGCAGTTGCTTTTGTGTTCACAGAAGCAACATGAACAAAGCCAGTTATGATATAAACATGGCAGTTGGACAATGCATCCCTGCGATTGTGTCAGAGGATCATGTAATTATGGCCTCATGAGTATAGATTTTGGAAAGTTTTTTATTCTCCTGATGCAGCTGCACTGAAGTCTGTTCTCTGTGGATGTTACAGGTTTTAAATGTGACCCACCTCAGAGCCATTCCAACCAAGCGAACTTCTCAATGGCCTCCATGTAATGACTTTCAGGTTTGGGTGTGGGTAATTGCCAGAGACCATAGCCTTTTCTGGTGGCCTGCAGCGTTAACTCAAGACCGTATTTATGGCTAAACATTACCCTTATATTAATTCCCACACTGCACCTGCCTGATGCAGAGTAATGGACCTGGTTTTCACTTGGTGACTCCTGAACTGTCTGCTAGACGGCCATGACTATGCCATGTTATAGGCATGTGCCCAGCCTCATGATGCCAGCCTATTACATGTGAAGATGCTGGTTTGCACTTGAAGGTCTGGCTAGCGTGGCTTGACAGAATCCCTGTGCTCGCTCTCAGGATGGCAATCGACATGGTTCTCTGATCATGACAGTGCCGTCAGTCTCCTAGACTTTCTCGTACATATCTCAATCTGCTAGAGTGAAAATGTAGAGAACTGAAATGGGATGAGGGTGAAGTTCTAGTACATCTGCTGAGCGCTCTTTAGTATATATGATGTTGCTAAATAATCTTTAAAAGCTGTGTTAATACTGACTGGGCCACGTCTCTCCCAGATGCCACGGCAACGCTGGACAGGAACTTGGGAAGCTCCCGACGAAGGCAGGGTCATGAGTGCTGGTCAATGATCAGTCAGCGGTGCTGCTGAAGCTCTCTCTGTGGACACAAACGTAACCTGACTCGCAGGCTCACCTCCATCATTCAGAGCAACAGTTCACAGCATCCTGAATAGCGATCTCATCGTGCGGACTCAGTATGAGGATGAGGCCAGAACATTATTCATACATTCATACAAGAAGGTAAGAGCTCATGGCAATTGCATGTGCAATTTGGCAAATTGAATCCAAAATTGGCTATGTGGCAGGAGACAGAGGATGATGGTTGAAGGTTGTTTTTGCAATTGGAAGCCTGTGACGAGTGGTGTACCTGAGGGATCAATGCTGGGACCCTGGCTGTTTGTAGTATAAATTAATTCAGACGTGAATATAGGAGGTATGATCAGTAAGTTCACAGATGACACAAAAGTTGGTGGTGTTGTAAATAGTGAGGAGGAAAGCCTTAGATTACAGGACAATATAAATGAGTTGGTAAAATGGGCAGAGCGATGGCAAATGGAATTTAATCCTGAGAAGTGTGAGGTGATGCATTTTGGGAGGACTAAGATGGCAAGGGAATACACAATGAATGGTAGGACCCTAGGAAGTACAGAGGATCAGAGGGACCTTGGTCTACATGTCCATAGATCCCTGAAGGCAGCAGCACAGGTAGACAAGATGGTTAAAAAAGCATATGGGATATTTGCCTTAATTAGCCAAGGCATAGAATACAAGAGCAGGGAGGGTATGTTGGAGCTGTATAAAACGCTAGTTAGGCCACAGCTGGAGTACTGTGTGCAGTTCTGGTTGCCACACGAGAGGAAGGATGTGATTGTACTGGAGAGGGTGCAGAGGAAATTCACCAGGATGTTGCTTGGGCTGGAGCGTTTCAGCTAGGAAGAGAGACTGGATAGGCTAGGGTTATTTTCCTTAGAGCAGAGAAGGCTGAGGGGGGACCTGATAGAGGTATACAAAATTATTAGGGGCAAAGATAGGGTAGATAGGAAGAAACTTTTCCCCATAGCAGAGGTATCAATAACCAGGGGCATAGATTTAAGGTAAGAGGCAGGAGGTTTAGAGGGGATTTGAGGAAATTTTTTTCACCCAGAGGGTGGTTAGAATCTGGAACACACTGCCTGAGGGGGTGATAAAGGCAGGAACCCTCGCAACATTTAAGAAGTATTTAGATGAGCACTTGAAATGCCATAGCATATAGGGCTATGGGACAAGTGATGGAAAATGGGATTAGAATAAATAGGTGCTTGATCGCCGGCACGGACACGATGGGCCGAAGGGCCTGTTTCTGTGCTCTATGACTCTATGACTCTATGACTCTGTGACTCTATGACATTAAAAATGGCCTTTGGAGAGATGCCACAGTCTGGATTTGGATCAATCCTCAGAAGGTCAAGCGACAACCAGTGATTGATGATTGTCCTCCTTGAGGCACTTTGCAACACTCCAGGCATACCACCATGAGTGCATTGAAGTTTGCAGTGCTGTTCCTGCCACTTGAAGGCTGCAATAGGCAGTGAGATGTTAGTGTGATGCTTGAAAGGACTGCACAATGTCTACTTGCCAAAGATTGAGCACTGGTGGAGTGCTTATCCCATTACAGAATGGCCACATGCTCCCTAGGAGGCTTCACCTTCCAAGGATGAGGCCATCATTACACAGGATTGTGACGACTCATTCTGAGATTGATGTCCTTCATTGAGGATAATACAGAAGGTGTTAATGTCAACCCTGCATTGAAGGGACAGCTGAAATGGGCTCATATAAGCTAGTGTTCTTCATCGTCCTATGATGGTCTCATGGGCAATTATGCCATGTCTGGGTTGTACAATGGCCTCTTCCTATGGGATGTCATCATCCTCACCCTCTTTGATGTAATCCGTCTCAGCATCATCCTCACTGGAGGAGACATGCAGCTCCTCTATACTTTCATGTGGCAACTTGCCCCCATTTGGAGCACCAGGTTGTGTAGAGCACAGCAAACCACAATGATGTGGGAACCCTCTGTGGAGAGTCCTGGAGAGCACAGCCTGGTTGGTCCAGACATTTGAAATGCACCTTCAACATGTCAATGGTTTGCGCCAATCAAGGAGTGTGTTGAAGAATGAACCGCATTGTACCTCTCCTCTGAAGTACTCTGTGGCTACCAAACAGGTGTCATTAGCCATGTCTTCTGCTACCCTGAATGTGCTGAGGGCTCTCAAAGATCTGTGGCACTTGCAAGTGACTCAAGATATAAGAGTGTGTGAGCTCCCAGGGTACCTTGTACAAACATGCATCACCTGCTTTTGGTAATCACAGATCAGCTGCACATTGAGAGAGTGGAATCCTTTTATATTGATAAATCTTAGTGGCTGCTGCCAGAGAACTCTTAAGGCCACATGTGTGCAGCTGACGGCACCTTGCACTAGTGGAAAGCTGGTGATTGCTGTAAATCCCACTGCTCTGGCAGCCTGGCTGGCTTCATCCAGGGAGAACTGGATGTTATTGTGTGCCTTACTGAAAAGGGCATTGGTGTTATGATTCTCGCTGATGTTAATACTGGAGAAATCAGATCCCAGAATGAAAACTGGCTTGAAGGATCCTAACTTTTTTTTTAGAAACTGTGGAGGGCAGCCACTGAACAAATTCACAGGAGTCTGCTGATGAGCTTTTAGCAAAAAGTGTGAAGATGGATTTTTTAAATATTTTTGGGAATATAGCGGTTTTCTGTAAATAAGGCTGTGTGTGTGTGTGTGTATGTGTGTTTGTACATGGGTAATTAAACTGGGTGAAGGTTAGTAAAGACAGCTTGTCTGTGGGAACTGAGAGATAATAGGTAAAGTTGCAAGATGTATGCATTTGTAATTAGAGGCTATGGTGAAGTTGGAGTTACAAGTAAATAAAGTTGGGTTTTGAAATTTGCACTAGGTGATAGGTTTCAGCTGCTAAGTTTCAAAGAGAGTTTAAAGGACTTCTCCAATTTACGAAGGTTTCATAATTAAACAACTGAAGGTTACTAAATTTTATTTGACCCAAAAGTGGGGGCAATAGGAAGACATGAAAGATTTTTATATTTTGGAAAAGTTGCGTTCAAAGAGGTGCTTAGGACAGTGGAGCCTAGGATGAAAGACAAAAAAAGGTATTTAAGGGAAATGTTTAGTTGAGTTGTGTTGGTTGTGTTGGGGAGATGTCCTGAGACCAGCTCTGTGCTGGGAAAAGTTGTGAATTGGAAGCAGCTGTCCAGTTTCAAGCCAGAAAAATCTTTGTTTTCAGAAAGCAGTTTGTTTCTGAACTTCCTTTGGATTTCCACAGCAGAATGGAAGATAGTGAGAAGTTCTGTGGTATACTTTATTAAAGTAGCAGCAGTTTTTGCCTTGGGTAGTATTACTGGATTTTTTTATAGTTAAAAATCTATAATGGAGCTGTTGCCAAGTAGTTTACTTGTGTGTTTTGACCAAGTTGGGGTTTTTTGGGGGGAATGTTTTATAAGACTGTTTCAACTGTGTCATTTTAATCTTGTGTGTTTAAGTTTTATTTTCTTCTTGTTAATAAATCTTTTAATTTTAAAATCCTAAATGTGTTACTGGGATTCTATGCTTCTGGGCTCAGTAGTGTTCCCCTCATTTTAAAAATACAAAAAAAATAGCTATGATCAGTATGACAAGTTTCCATCTGAGATTTGGCTTGCACAGTGAATGACATTGGCTGCGGTCATAATAAAGAATAAAACATATATTAAACAAGAAAGATGAACTATATTACATCAGACAAAAGGTTGGAAAGATCTTAATACAAACACAAGACAATGATTCAAATCACAATATTACTTCACCCCAACTATACCTTTAGAGATACATACAAATTCGTAAAGATAACATAATTTACAATATCTATTTATACTCTAATATCCAGGCTAAGTATGCGGCACATGTGAACTAATAGGCTAACTGTTATCAGACACACCACATCCCAAAATGAGTGACAGATCCCACCAAAGCAGATTCCATGGATTTCTCATTAATTCCTCTCCAAACTCTCTCACCCCACCACACAGATGCTTCACACATCGTGAGTCAGCCAGTCTCACTGAAACTCTGTCATTCTCATGCGGCCTCCCAATCTCCGCGTTCAAAGAACTTGCCTTGGAATTCTCTCCCAAATGTCACCTCCACTCAGATGCCTTCAACAAGGATCGACTTCCAGGATTTCAATCTCGCTTTCCGATGTTCCTTTTCCCTGGATTGCCACATACACTCAAACTTCACCTTCCAAGGACACTTTCAGATATTTGGCTGTGCCAAGCAGAACAGCACTGTTCCAAAGACCCACAGTAAGGAGTCACCAATCTTCCGCTGCCTCCTCCCATCTTCTGGCTTCTCTAGATCAAACTTTGCTTCAAGTCTGCTCACTGCAGCTTTCTCTTGAACTTGGATCCAATTGATCTGCTCCTTTCTCTCAACATTGCTGAACAGGAGCTACTTCTGATCTCTGTCTTTGTCCTTTACCTAGTACAGGGATCTCCTGGGATCTGTTCCTTATCTCTGTCTTTATCCCTGCCTGGGACCTTCTTCTGGGACTTTCTCCTGCGTCCTGCTCCCTGGGTTACCTTCTCTGCAATGGTGCTCCTCTTCAGGTCACCTGACCTCCAGTTTCACGCTGTTTCACTTTTCTTCTTTCTCTTCTGTGCAGTCAGGCACAGCTGGTTTTCCCATCTGAAGAAGTCAAAAAACCAACTCTGCATGTGCACAGGGCCAGTTCCCAGCCTAAAACCAAGAAAATCCACCAGCTTCTCACCTGCAGCCAGTGCATGCGCAGAAACCCCAAGGCCCACTGGGAACTTTCCAGCCTCTGAACTCCCGATCCCCAATTTTAAGGTAAGCATTCTTTTTCTTGGGGGTTTGTCACAATCGGTGATATCCCTTGTGCATGTGAGGGGAGGATTGTGATATTCTGCAGGAGTCCCCAGGTGGACCCTGGAACAAGCCACTCACAAAAAAGTCGAGTGCGGTGGTCACCTTTACAGCCACTGGCAATGGATGGCCTCTCAGTCCGTGCAGCATCAGATCCCCCCGAAGAATGTGGCAGATGTGAGCCACCACATCCCTTGACAAGCGAATGTATCTGTGGCACTGTCTCTCACTCATCTCCAAGTATGAGAGGCATCTTCTATACACCCTGGGTTGTGTCTATTCCCTCCCTGGACTTGGCCTCTCCTCCTCAGTTTCTGGGTCTTCATGGGGTCCCGCTTCTCCTCAGTTGCATCAAACGATGAAGAAGGCAGCTTTGCCTGCAGCCCGCATTCTGCACTCTTCCTTGTCTCTGTGGAAAAATAGGTGAAAGACATGATTGCACCTTACCCTGCCCTGATCACCTTCCATCGCCAAGTTGGAAGTCATTATGAAGCCCTTGGTCTACCCTCGCTCCAGACATGCCATCCCTTCCAGCTGAAGCACATCCTGAAGGATCCCAGGGAGCTGAGTTTCCCCCCAGCGCCATGACACCACCCCCAATTCCCCACCACCCGAGGGATGGCAGTGCCTTCACAAAGGGGTTGGATCTGGATGAGTACAGCCATAAGCAATCAGCCTCAGTCACGGCACTATCGGGCTGCCTCCAGGTGAGAGGCTGGCCTTCTACTAACTTAGTGGCTGCAATTGTTGAGTCTTGAACATCCCAACTGCAATGTGTAGGGTTGTCTGGAGCATGTACCATATGAACTGTAGCTGTGGCCCTTTAATAGTTTCATCCTTCTGACCTTCTCACATTCCTCTGTGACAGATAAATGATCAATCATACAAAATCTACATTTAGCCTCAAGTCCCAATGGATTCTCACAAGAATTGCACCATGAGTTAAGGTGCCCATATCCCTCAATTGGCATTTGAATCTCACTGACATGTCTCAGCTGAACCTTGCTCTCCATGTCCTGAAGCAGAAGTTATTAGGATGCCCCTTCAATGGGGGCCTGAATGTGAAGTTCTCAATTCCTCCCACAAACCCTCAGACCCCCTCCCCTGGCAATTTCTTCCAGGATTATTTTTCTACTGTGTCATTCCATTGACTGTTGAAATGTTGCTGCTCCGATTCTATTTCGAGACCAGCTTCCATCCCCCTCCTGTTTACTATCCAAGCCCCTCCTATCCTCCTCAATGCTCATCATGTGCAAGTTTCCCTCCCTCTTATCACTCTCCTGCCTCCCCCTTTAACCCTGGAGCACATCATCATTGTACTCAATATCCCTGTCCTCCCCATGAACCATTCTCCATCGATGTTCCCATGCCCCATGCCAACCTCAACCCTCCCCATCTTGAGCACCTATGCACAGTGACCCACCAGGTCACGTCATGAGATTATCAACGCCCCCCCACCCCGTCACCGTTTACTTACCAGTTCCCCACTTACAGGCTGCAGGTGCTTCCCCTGACAGCGACAGTGCCTTCTGCTGCCCAGTACCAAGCCACCAACCCCTACTGCCCAACTGTGTAAGGGATGACCATGCCCTGTACAGCAAGCTGTGCATGACCAACACTGCACAGACAGGCCCTCCCCCTCCCTGGACCGGGACCCATAGCATGGCCTACACTACCCCAGGGCTGCCTTGAGATTCTGGCTCTGACACTGCTGTGCACTGCCCCAGAAATGATTCTCAATAAGCCCCCCTCGTCCTTTAAACCCTGCCCCAGCCATGTGTCTCTGTCCACCCTTTCCCTCCCGAGCTCTAATCACCCCGCCCTGGTCAAGGGTCTGCCTTCCACCCCCTTCCCTCTGGTCTTGCCTGAGCTGCCTTGGTATGGAGTTGGAGCAGCCATGACAGCAGCACAGTGAAAGCTAAATGAACGCTGAGTGTGCAGTACAAACATCAAAGTTGTGAGTGATGTGCAGGTCGCGAGGTGCACGTCACTGACATCCGGCTGTGAATCAGACAGGCCGGATAATCGACAGGCAGGGCAATTCGATTTGGAATGTGAACTTGATGCCAGTGAGCTGGGTTTTTAATGAGCATTCATGAGATGCAAAGGGTGTAAATGCAGTTCCCAACATGGAGCAGTGGGAAACTCAAATCACCATGGAAATTCCAACTCATTTTCCCACCAGTGGAAAACTGACTTTTGCCATCACTCCACAGTTTGTGCCCCCGCCCACCCCCCCTGCCCGCCATGATTCCCACCTGCTAGGGGAGTGGAAAATCCCACCCGGAGTAACTGAGTAACTTACCCTAAATACCTGACCCTAAAGTTTTGAGCACTCAAGCTATAAGCTCAGGAGTCCTGCCACGAAAAGACAGACGCTTTCAGAGAATCCCAGCCATTTGCCTTATGAGTTTGGCTCCTGGTTGCCTCCTCGTTCTCCAACAAGTAACTGATACAGGAGAATTCCCATAGCAAGAAGATAATTTGCAATCCTCAATTTCCACCAACAGGAAGAGAAGAATACAGAAGCTAATGAGTTCGCAAAGCAAAAGAACAATTTGAAATCCTCAGTTTCCAGAAACAAGAGGGATACAAAATGCAATAAGAAATAGGAGCAGCAGTAGATGTTACAGCCCCCTGAGCCTCTTCTGCTATTCAATACTATCATGGCTGATCTTCTGCCTCAAGTCCACTTTCCCGCCCATTCCCCATATCCCTGATTCCCTGAGAAATCAAAAATCTGCCTTACCTCAACCTTGAATATCTTCAATGATGGAGTATCCACAACCCGCTGGAGTATCCACAACCCGCTGGAGTATCCACAACCCACTGGAGTAGACACAACCCGCTGGAGTAGACACAACCCGCTGGAGTATCCACAACCCGCTGGAGTATCCACAACCCACTGGAGTAGACACAACCCGCTGGAGTAGACACAACCCGCTGAAGTAGACACAACCCGCTGGAGTATCCACAACCCACTGGAGTAGACACAACCCACTGGAGTAGACACAACCCGTTGGAGTAGGCACAACCCGCTGGAGTATCCACAACCCACTGGAGTAGACACAACCCACTGGAGTAGACACAACCCGCTGGAGTAGGCACAACCTGCTGGATTATCCACAACCCACTGGAGTATCCACAACCCGCTGGAGTATCCACAACCCGCCGAAGTAGACACACCTGCTGGAGTATCCACAACTCACTGGAATATCCACAACCCGCTGGAGTAGACACAACCCGCTGGAGTATCCACAACCCGCTGGAGTATCCACAACCCGCTGGAGTATCCACAACCCGCTGCAGTATCCACAACCAGCTGGAGTAGACAAAACCCGCTGGAGTAGACATTTCCAAAGATTCACAACCCTCTGAGTGAAGAAATTTCTCTTTATCATAGTCCTAAGTGATCAAACCCTTATCCTGAGGCTGTGACCCCATGTTCTAGATTCCCCAGCCAGGGAAAACAACCTATCATTGCCTCCCCTGTCAAACCCTTTCAAAATCATGTATGTTTCAATGAGATCCAATGAGATCACTTCCCATTCCTCTAAACTCAAGAGAGTGTAAGCCCAATTTGCTCAGCCTCTCATCCCCGGACAACTCTCTCATCCTAGGAACCAATCCATTGCTGTCTTCAAGGCAAGTACTTTCTACCTTAGATAGGGAGACCAAAACTATGCACAGAACTCCAGGTGTGGTTTCACTAAAGCCCTATACAATTGGAGCAGGACTTCCTTGTTCTTGTGATTTAATCCCCTTGCAATGAAGGCCAACATGCTATTTACCCAGTGACTGATGCCAGACTAATTTGTCTGTGGTTCCCTATTTTCTCTCTTCCTCACCATCTTGAATAACAGTGTTACATTTACTAACTTCCAGTCAGCTAGGACCTTTCTAGAATCTAGGGAAATTTGGGAAACCATAACCAGTGGATCCACTACCTCTGCAGCTACCCCATTCATGTAGGCCATCATGTCTAGGGGATTTGGCAGCTTTTAGTCACTTAACTTTCTCTGAAGCATTTTATCTGCTGATATTAGCCCCTTGGTTAACCTCTATGGGGTGTAATTTGTGTTTTTTATTGTGAAGACAGATACAAAATATTTGCTCAACATCTCTGCCATTTGCTATTTCCCAGTAATAAAATCTTAATGAGACCTTAATGAACCGAGAAGCCTCAAAAGTAAAGTGCAACAAATTTTCCAAAAAGACAGCTCCAACTGATGGTAGATTGGAACACTACAATCAGATGCAACAATTCACCATTAAGAATCCAATATGAGTCTTTTTAACCCTGGTTAAGTTCCCCTTATCATTGTGGTATATCTTCAATTGATGCATCCTAGAGCAGGAATAACAGACATCATCCTGACCTAAACCAATAATCTTCCAGCACAGGTGCATCTTACACCTCTCCTCACTTCTGATGGAGATTAGGGTGCAGTTGCAGTGGGGCATAAAACCAGTGGAGCCTCTCTTCTCCTCAAATTCTGACCTGCTTATATCTGCCAAGTTTATAACTGAACAGTCCATTGAAATTGTATGTTACAGTGTTCAGACAAATAGTGCCCAACTATTTCAGTAAGAGCTACAGTAATGATTCTTTTACAAAAGCTATAAGAACATAAGAAATATGAGAAGGTCATTTAGCCCCTTGAGCCTGCTCTGCCATTTAATAAGATCATGGCTAATCCTTAACTAGGATTTAATTTCCTTGCCCAATTTCCATAGCCTTTGATTTCCTCAAGGTGGAATTTTCCCACCCCTCCTGTGGTGGATTTCATGATGGGCGGGAGCAAAGAATCCAGCAACAGGCAAAATTCACGGCGTTGAAAGCAGCTCACAATTGCCCCGATAGTGTTTTCATGGTGGGTCAGTTATCCCGTCGACTAGTGGCGTGAATGGCTTTTGCATTCATTAACATCTCACGAATGCTCATTAAAACAGTAGCTCACCGGAATCTTGTCAGGCCTCCCAATCTTGCGCCATGCCAGCAGGAAATTACATGGGCCTCAAACCGTTTGAAAAGGGTCGGCCTGCACACGTCGGACCTCAGTTCACTGGTAATTTCAATGCTAGAGCAACATACAGAGCCTGCCTGCTGTAGCACTGCGCCGGTCTTGTTGCGATGAATGCCACTCTGCTGGGGCTATAGGACTGGTCTGCTCCTGCTCTTTGCCTACATTCCCCTGAGGAGTGCCACTGTGCTCTGGTACGCATGCAGGCCTCCGCTTTCAGACAGTGACCAGTACTGTGGCCAGGGTTGGGGCACAAGGATCTTCTACTCCCAGTGGCTGAGACCATTGTCCACATGGACACCACTGTGCAGTGATAGTCAGGAAGAAGTCCACTTTGAAAACTAGCATTCCAAGCTGTGAGGCAATGGAGGGAATGACGAACACAAGATGGGCAATGGGGAATGAAGACTGTGGAATGGCAGTGAGGAGATGTCGGATGTCCTCTGGTGGCTCGAGGCCTGGAGGGCCCCGGCCTGATAATAGTCACTTGCTCAGGGGGCAGAAGCACCCTCGGCAGCCTGAGGAACTGGAGTGAATGGTGTCACGGGCAGAGGGAGCTGTGAGCGGCTGCACACCCTTGGATTGTCCTGAGAGGAGGTCCCTGGGTGTCCGGCTGATGCTCATCCTCCCTGTGGGTGCCTGAGGGCCACACCTTGACTCCTGCAGGAGATGGTGAGCCTAGAGGGAGGTCAAGGTGCCTTGTCGCCATGTCGTCTACATCCTGATGGTGCCCACCAGGGTGTGTGGCCACGGAGTGTAGGGCCGAGCATAAATCCAACAAGAAATACTGGACCAAAGTCTCAATGATGGTCACCAGCCTTCCATTGGTGACCTTGAGGCGCTCGCATGTTGGAGCCTCAGCATCAGACAGAAGGCAGACGGATTCCTCCATTGTTTGCTCTAGTCTGCTGGGTGACTGGGTGCCTGATGTTCCACCTCCTGTCATTGCATCTCCAGCATGGATCTCCCCTTCCCCACAGGAGCAATCCCTGTCCTCCCCACCAGCTCAGCTGCAGTCTCCTCAAACTCACTCAGGGTGGTATCAATAGCCCTCTGGGGTAGGAGATTCCAAATATTCACAACAAAATTAACCTGCTGCATCATGAACCCTGTAAGCTGTACTAACCAGCTCAGGCAGATTAACCCAGGGTGATATCGAGCATCTGCATCTAAAATTTCAAAGCATTTGTTAAAATTTTCTGACTTTTCACCCACAAACCCATTTTATAATTCCTTTTTTGGGAGCTGATGTCACTGAAGGAATCACAATCACAGCAGGTACATAGTATTGAGAGAGTCCTGTAACCAGCTATGCTGACTGCAACGCTACAATATTGATATCAATGACAGTTTTCAACACCTTTACACCCCGTAATGAGGTTTACCTGCTAATTGCAAAGTCTAAAATTCATGAAAATGCTTCTTTGTTATGAGATCTTTTATTCAGACTGCCCTGTTTATAAGTTTGTAAAATTATTTTGGACATGAATTTAAGCAAATTCTGTCTATCTCAGCACAGAGCAACTATCAAATATGAAAGAAAGAAAACCTTACATTTAGATATGTTGCCTTCTTCAGGACACCATGCAGTGCTTTACAACCAATGAGAGCACCACATCAGTAGCATGTAGAGCGCAACAGGGAGATACTCAAGACATGCACCCAGCATCACTCAGCACTCATCACTCAGCACCCATCACTCAGCACCCATCACCCAGCATCACTCCACACCCATCACTCAGCACCCATCACCCAGCATTACTCAGCACCCGTCACTCAGCACCCATCACTCAGCACCCATCACCCAGCATCACTCCGCCCAGCATCACTCAGCACCCATCACTCAGCACCCATCACCCAGCATCACTCCGCCCAGTATCACTCAGCAGCCATCACTCAGCACCCATCACCCAGCATCACTCAGCACCCATCACTCAGCACCCATCACCCAGCATCACTCCGCACCCATCACTCAGCACCCATCACCCAGCATTACTCAGCACCCATCACTCAGCACCCATCACTCAGCACCCATCACCCAGCATCACTCCGCCCAGCATCACTCAGCACCCATCACTCAGCACCCATCACCAAGCATCACTCCGCCCAGCATCACTCCGCCCAGCATCACGCCGCACCCATCACCCAGCATCACTCCGCACCCATAACTCAGCACCCATCACCCAGCATCACTCCGCACCCATCACTCAGCACCCATCACCCAGCATCACTCAGCACCCATCACCCAGCATCACTCCGCCCAGCATCACTCAGCACCCATCACCCAGCATCACTCAGCACCCATCACTCAGCACCCATCACTCAGCACCCATCACCCAGCATCACTCAGCACCCATCACTCAGCACCCATCACTCAGCACCCATCACTCAGCACCCATCACCCAGCATCACTCCGCCCAGCATCCCTCTGCACCCATCACTCAGCATCACTCTGCCCAGCATCACCCAGCATCACTCTACCCAGCATCACTCCGCACCCATCACTCAGCATCACTCCACCCGGCGTCACTCCACCCGGCGTCACTCCACCAAGCATCGCTCCACCCAGCATCACTCCTCCCAGCGTCACTCCACCCAGCATCACTCCTCCCAGCGTCACTCCACCCAGCGTCACTCCTCCCAGCATCACTCCTCCCAGCGTCACTCCACCCAGCGTCACTCCTCCCAGCGTCACTCCACCCAGCGTCACTCCTCCCATCGTCACTCCACCCAGCGTCACTCCACCCAGCGTCACTCCTCCCAGCGTCACTCCACCTAGCGTCACTCCTCCTGGCGTCACTCCACCCGGCGTCACTCTACCCAGCATCACTCCACCCAGCATCACTCCACCCAGCATCACTCCTCCCAGCATCACTCAGCGTCACTCCGCCCAAAGTCACTCCTCCCAGCATCACTCCACCCAGCGTCACTCCTCCCAGCATCACTCCTCCACCACTCCATCCACATCTCCAGCGCCAGCTGCAATCTCAGTCCCTTAACCCTTTACTACCACAGGTGCAGCCAACCACTTCCCATGATACTGGCCATAAGTTTGCACCTAGAAAAGCACTAGAATAAGGAGCAAGAAAGGCTTATATAGCCACCTTGGGAAACATAGCCTGAGCTCTGAAGAAGAGTCATACAGACTCGAAACGTTAACTCTGTTTTTCTCTCTCCAGACGCTGTCAGACCCACTGAGTTTTCCCTGCACTTTCTGTTTTTATTTCAGATTTCCAGCATCTGCAGTATTTTGCTTTTATCCTATGGTATGAGCATTGTTGTGTTCACTTAGAACCTTCCCGTGTTAAAGGAGAATCTGTATTCCAGTTGTGCCGTGTTATTCATAAAAGTTAGAGTCATACAGGGAAGAATGGATTTATTTCATGATGACTACTCCAGTCATGTGATTAAGACTTGCTTGGTCATTTAGGCCCAAAAAAATGTTATGTGTTGTGATGGGAGGGGATTGAAGGATTTGTCATTTAACTCAATTCAATGTTTTACTACTCTACAAGTATTAAAAGCTGATCTATATTGCACTTTAGGAAGAAATATTAAAATAACATTAGATTCATTGCAGGTTGTTTTAATATAGTCACTTATATGTCATGACATTGATTTAATGATATTAAGCATTCTTGGACATAATCCAGCTGAATGAAATGGCTTCTATAACCACAAACAGAGCCAGCAAACCACTATACACAAGCTCAATCTCTCCCAGAATCCTTTTACATCTTTATCAATGACCTTTGTGAGTTTTTCTGTTATGTTTTTTTTGTTCAGTTGAGAGGTAGTATAAGTTTATTTTTGTTAGTTCAAAACTCATGGAATCTTGTGGCTTTCTTCTATTAGCAAATGTCTTGAATCTCAAATATTGTCTACTTTAAACAAAATGTTATTGGTCCCTAACTGGATCTCACCAGCAATGTGGGGATCTGGTCAAGGGCCATAACACTGTAAGCAGGGCTTTTGGTGTGAAGAAAGTGGCAACATGAACAAATTTGGAATGGGGAGGGAGAGAGCTAAAATGATGAGGGAGTGGAGGAAGAGAGCAGGCTGCTGTGGGAGAGGTTTGGGGTAGACAGACAGTTTGATGTGGGGGTGTGCAAGCCCGGGCTGGAAGCGCTGAATGGGCGGTGGAAAGAGATCAGAATCATAGAATCAGAACATGGCTACAGCACAGAAGGAAGCCATTTGACCCATCAAGTCTGTACTGGCTCACTGCAAGGGTGATTCAGCTAGTCCAACATCTCCACTGAATAGAATCAAAGAATTGAGGAAAGATAAAGAGAAGAGTGCCAGGAGAATCTCCCCGCTCTCCAGTTATGTACAAATAAATGATCTTTTCTCCCCTGACAGCTGAGGGAGCTCTCACCCTTCACCCTCTCACAAGCGCCCCCACCCCCCCCAGCTTTCCTGATGGGTGCCCCACAGTCCTCCTGGAGGAGGTGGCTGCCAGGAGGGACACCCTTGTCCCCGCAGATAGGAGGAAGAGACCTCCGCACCTCACCAAGAGGGCCTGGAGTAGGTGGCAGCAATGGCCAGCAGCCATGGTGTGGTGCGGTGCACATGGGTGCAGTGTCGGAAGTGCTTCAATGACCTGCTGTGCTCAGGAAGGGTGAGTAACTGGCTGGGTCAATGTGCAGAAGTGTTAAGGTGTGGCCATCCCACACCCCCCCAACCCCGTGGACCTCAGGGGTGTTACAGTCTAAGTGAAAACTGTCAATGGTCAAGGGGGTGAGCCCTGCTCGAGGGCCACCACTCGGATGTGCCCTGGGAGGTGTCACTCAGCTGGGGTTGGCCAGGCTGCAATGATGCTGCAGGTAGAGAGGGGATTAATCAATGCTCCTCTGTCCTTTCAGGAGAAGATGAGCCATAACAACATTGAGAGGTCACAGACAGGCCCACCCTGCTGCTGCTGACCAGGTTTGAGCAGGATGGTCTGGAGCTGGAGAGCACGGCTGTGGAGAGGCTGCAGTGTCAGACAAAGAGAAGAGTGCAGTGCACTGAGGTCAGAGTTTCACATTGTGGAACCATTCCAGTGTTGTCTCTTCATTGATGGGAGCCTCAAACCTGGAGTCCCCACTGATCATTGAGAGACGATGGCACCATGATGCAGATCTCCATTGTCTCACCAGGGTGCCTGGCATACAGAGTGACAGTGTGATGACTTAAACTAATGACATGTCCTGCTTCTCCCTTAGATTTGCCAGCAGGCACCCAGTCGCAGGACCCTGAAGGGTCACCCCTGATGCTGGAGGATCACCAGGCTTCATTTACACCTGCATCACACCCGCTCTCTGAACCAGGCACCAGCGCAGATACCAGCACCTCGGTGGGCATTAGAACGGCACTAGTATTTTGGTGCACATTGGTGACGGCACTTCACACTCGCTTGAGGTGCAGGGGGAGGCAGAGAGTGCCCAGGGTGCCGGCAGTCGGCGGGACTGCTGGAGTCCAGGACGATGCTGAGTCAAAGGTTGATGCTGAACCTCTGCAGTCGTCCATTAGGCCGCAGATGCTGGATGTCCAGCGAGATGTGCGGGAGGATCTAGCGGGGATCCATGAGGGTGTGGGTGGGTGCCATGGTCTCTGTGATGGACAAGTCCATGAGGAGCATGTGCACTGCAGTGACCCTCATGGCCGAGCGCACTGCCCCCTTCATTGAGAGAGTGGTGACTCTCTAGGGGAGGCAGCTCCAGGGATAGAATCAGGGGTTCCTGGGGTTGCGCTTGGACCTGCAGCCCTCACACAGGCACTGGCCTCAGGTGGTCAGTGTCCGTGTGGGAGATAGATGGAGCACCCAGTGTCCCAGCTAGGTGCCCGTCCATCAATGGTGAGCAGGGAGGTCCAGAGCAACCTCTTGTAGGCGCATGAGCTGCCTGTCGTCTCTGCGGGCTCCTCTCAGGGCGCTCTGAATGACAGTAGCAGCTCCTCTGCCAGTGACTGTGGCATCTGATGAGGCTGCGGTGACTGGGGAGAGGCCTGCTGTGGCACTGGCTGCTCCCTCCCAGGCGGGGCCAGCACAGGCCCCACTGGCCAGAGGACACCCGCTAAGGTCCTCAAGGCCAACAGGACAGCAGAGTGAACAGGCTGTCTCCAATGTTGGTGCCAGCGAGGGGGGAGCACCTAGACGTAGCACCGTAAATGTAAGTTAAAGGCACCGTGAGCACAAGAGGAACTGGTCACGGTCCATTTTCTGTTCATTTCTGTTAGGTTTATATGTTTGCTGCTGTCGACATCAATACTTTCAATGTGACAATAACATTAAATTTGCTTTGGTTCTGATGGCCTGAGTATCCTTCACATTTTTTCTTTCTGGTGCAGGGTATGTCAGTCTGTAATGCTGGACGTGAGTGGCTGGATATTTATTGCACAGGTGTTGTTTGGACTTTGGGTTTAAATGAAAGGGTCATTTCCGACACCTGGGATGGAGGCAGCAGCCCTGGCATGAGGTGAAAGCAGATCTTTGGCAGCCTAACTGAAGGATCATTGGATCAAGGCGTCCCTGGTGTCCCTGCCTCCCTGAAGAATACAGAGGTCTGCCTCCACATCCTCAGCGTTCTTCTCACCGTGATCCTCTTCTAAATCACTACTAGACTCATCATCTGTGGCCTGTGGAGCTGCGCCAAGATCCTCTTCCTCCAGTGGGTCCCCCCTTGCCAGTGCCAAATTGTGGAGAGTGCAGCATGTAACCACTAACAGTGACACCCGCTCTGGGGAGTATTGTAGTGCTCCCCCTGAACGGTCCAGGGATCAGAAGCGCATCTTCAAAGACCTATGGTCCTCTCTATCACTGCTCTTGTGGAGGTATGACTCCTATTGTAACGCTGCTCTGCTTCTGTTCTTGGGTGGTGGAGAGGTGTCAGGAGCCACCTTTTCAACAGATAGCCCCTGTCACCCAGCAGCCACCATCCAGTCGGGCTGGGGCACTGAAGAGCCTCGGCACCTGGGAGTGTCTCAGGATGTAAGCGTCATGGGAGCTGCCTGGATACCTTGCACAGACTTGCAGAATCTGCATCCTGTGGTCACACACTATCTGCACGTTCATGGAGTGGAAGCCCTTCCTGTTGACAAAGGCACCCGGCTCACCCGCTGGCGCCTTGATAGCCACACGTGTGCAGTCGATTGCACCCTGGACACGGGGGAACCCAGCAATCGCTGCAAAGCCTCTGGCTCGCTCAGCCTGGCTAGTCTTATCTGTATGGTAAAGAATAAGGGGCAGTACCCTCCTGAATAGAGCTTCTGTCACCAGCTTGACACAACTGTGGACAGCTGATCCGGAGACTCCACACAGATCCCCCACTGATCCCTGGAAAGAGCCGGAGGCATAGAAGTTGAGCGTCACAGTGACCTTCAAAGCCACTGGCATGGGGTGTCCACCCACACAGTTGGAGCTGATCTCAGGCCCGATCCTCTGACAAGTGGAGATCATGCTCTCCCTTGAGAGGTGGAGCCTCCTTTGGCATCGCACCTCAGACATATTGAGGTAGCTGCATCACTTCCTGTAAACCCTGACAGCAGGATAGTGGCGTCTTCTGTGGCCCCTTCCACCTTGGACCACCTGCTGGCCCTGCGCCCCTTGTGCCTGCGTCTCTCCTCCCACAAATTGCTCCCCTGGAAGCTGCACAGGGACACGTGGCCTCCTCTCCCTTCTGCCCCTCTCTTCCTCCTGAGAGGAGGTGCCTCCAGCAGAGACCACAATCCCCATTCCCAGGGAAAGGGAAGGCTGTCTGATACCTGGAAGGGTCCACACGGTCTGAATCCTCCGGGGGCCTGGAAGACAGCAATGAGTCCTGAAATGAAGCCTGGAAATGCTAATAATGAAGCCCTGAACAGAGATGAAGCTGCCAAGTACCAATAAGCCACCAGCAGCAAACTATCTCCCAAACTCCTCACTACTCACACTGACAATGCTGCTGACCCTTTTTATCCCGCCTGTGGATGAGGTGTTGCAAATTGCTGCCTGCCCATTTTGCCCGTGCGACCAGCACGAAATCGCTCAGACAATGTAAAATTCAGCTTAATTGCCTTTTTAATGGCCTTAACTGGCCTCCTAATTGATGGCACTTGCCCACCAACCGAAATATCACACAAGATGGGGGAGATCTTAAACAGTTTTTTTGCATCAGTATTTACTCAGGAAACTGGCATAGTGTATAAGGAAGGAAGGGAAACAAGCAGTAGTTTCATGGAACATATAGAGATTAAAGAGGAGGAGCTGCTTGCTGCCTTACAGTGAATAAAGGTAGATAAATCCCCCGGGCCTGACATGATATTCCCTCGGACCTTGAGGGAGACTAGTGTAGAAATTGCAGGGGCCCTGGCAGAAATATTTAAAATGTCCTTAGCCACGGGTGAGGTGCCGGAGGATTGGAGGGTAGCTCATGTTGTTCAGTTGTTTAAAAAAGGCTCCAAAAGTAAACCAGGTAATTACAGGCCAGTGAGCCTGACGTCAGTAGTGGGTAAATTATTGGAAGGTGTTCTGAGAGATCGGATATACAATTATTTGGACAGCCAAGGGCTGATTAAGGATAGTCAGCATGGCTTTGTGCGTGGTAGGTCGTGTTTAACGAACCTTGTAGAGTTTTTCAAGGAGGTTACCAAGAAAGTAGATGAAGGAAAGGCTGTGGATATTGTCTACATGGACTTTAGTAAGGCCTTTGACAAAGTCCCACATGGGAAGTTAGTTCAGAATGTTCAGACACTTGGTATCCATGGAGAGGTTGTAAACTGGATTCAAAATTGGCTGTGTGGGAGAAGACAGAGAGTGGTAGTGGATGATTGCTTCTCAGACTGGAGGTCTGTGACTAGTGGTGTGCCTCAGGGATCTGTGCTGGGACCATTGTTGTTTGTTGTCTATATCAATGATTTGGATGATAATGTGGTGAATTGGATCAGCAAGTTTGCTGATGACACTAAGATTGGAGGTGTTGTGGACAGCGAGGAAGGCTTTCAAAGCTTGCAGAGGGATCTGGACCAACTGGAAAAATGGGCCAGAAAATGGCAGATGGAATTTAATGCGGAAAAGTGTGAGGTGTTACATTTTGGAAGGTCAAACCAAGGTAGGACATACACAGTAAATGGTAGGGCACTGAGGAGTGCGGAGGAACAAAGGGATCTGGGAGTTCAGATACATAATTCCCTGAAAGTGGCGTCACAGGTAGACAAGGTTGTAAAGAAAGCTTTTGGCATACTGGCCTTCATAAATCAAAGTATTGAGTATAGGAGTTGGGATGTTATGGTGAGGTTGTACAAGACATTGGTGAGGCCAACTTTGGAGTATTGTGTGCAGTTCTGGTCACCTAACTACAGGAAGGATATCAGTAAGATTGAGAGAGTGCAGGGAAGATTTACTAGGATGTTGCCGGGTCTTAAGGAGTTGAGTTACAGGGTAAGATTAAATAGGTTAGGACTTTATTCCTTGGAGCATAGAAGGATGAGGGGAGATTTGATAGAAGTTTCCAAAATTATGAGGGGTATAGACAGAGTAAATGCGAGTAGGCTCTTTCCACTTAGATTAGGAGAGATAAACACGAGAGGACATGGCTTTAGTGTGAAAGGGGAAAGGTTTAGGGGGAACATTAGGGGGAACTTCTTCACTCAGAGAGTGGTGAGAATGTGGAACGAGCTACAATCTGACGTGGTAAATGCGGGCTCACTCTTAAGTTTTAAGAATAAATTGGATAGATACATGGATGGGAGAGGTCTGGAGGGTTATGGACTGGGTGCAGGTCAATGGGACTAGCGGAATAATATTTCGGCACAGACTAGAAGGGCCGAATGGCCTGTTTTCTGTGCTGTAGTGTTCTATGGTTCTAAGTGCGCGATGACATCAGGACACTCACGCGATGCCATCACGCGCTATTTCATGCTGGAGCGGGTCAGGCATGTGCCCACCCTCTCAGCGAAAAATTCTGCCCTATATTTTGCAGACAGGAATGCTCAGAGCATTATAAACAAATAGTTTTCATTGATATTTCATCATTCTTTACTCCTGTAAGATTCAGATCCTGTACCTACTTAAAACTAATCGGGATGAGGTGTATCTGATGTCAATGAACCTTTGGTAGATCCTGATGATTGGAGGAACCCACTCTCCTGCTCCATGGAAATCACTTTAACAGTCAGACTGTACACAGCTGTTGTTGAATAAAAGGAGAAAATTGCAGGAAACATTGAAGAGAAATATTTGTTTTGGCTATCTCAGATCGACTACAGGCTGTCCAGGGTCCAGCCTGTAATGGTGGTATCATCCTGACATTTCTTTTTACCCTTTGAAAAAAGACTCCTCAGGGTAATACTTGTTAAAAAATTCATTAGAAACTAGAGGACAGAAGCAGAATGTACAAGCAACAGAATAACCAACTCTTGGTCCATTCTGGTCAGAATTCAGCAGGGCAAGTCTGTTTACTTTGGTTATCCTGTGATCATTTTCATCCACAACTAAAATGAGATTAAAGTGAAAGTGCAGGTGTAATGGAACAAATTAGGTCTTTCTGCACAAGTCAGCAAGATATTCAGTACTATTGCAAGTTTCCTTTAAAACCATCTGTATTTTTAAACACATCTGTAAGAATGAAATTGTCACACATTAATCCTGAGTTTAACATGTTACTGACAAGGAACATAGAGAAGGGGGCACACGTCGACCTCACCTAGAGACGGGTCGAAGAGTAATCAGAAAACTGAGTGCTTACCCTGTCCTATTCTGGGAGCAGTTCTTGAATAAAGAAAACAAACACCAAGATGCTGATGTTTTAGTTTCCTCTTATTGAGTTAAACCGTATGTTTTACTCTGCACACAGTGTGGTGCTGCATTAGTTACCACTTCTCAAAAAATATAACCCTTGACCAAGTCCATATGTGTATTAAACTTAATTATTTCACATTCAAAGCGTGGGGTTTGGATATTTTTACTGGAACACATTATCTGACCACTGTCTAATGGGCTGTGATGCCTGATCAGCAGCACACAATTCCACATTGATACAGATATTGCAGCTCAGCCTCCAGTGCACCTGCGCTACCCGTCACCAGGGGCCATGTTCATATAAAAAGCAAGAGTTTTAAAATAGCCTTTGCATTTTGTAATGCAAACTCTAACAGATTCTCAAGTGAAACAGTAAACTCTGCTAAAATTTCAAATCCTGCAGAACTTGAATGTGTTTTCTAACAGGATGGGGTTAAAATGGGATTATCTTTAATTAGGAAACAGATTCAGATGTTAATTAAACTGAAAAATAAATGCATTTTAAGATTAATGTTTAGCTACCCCATCAGCAGAACACCTGACACTGACTGAATTTAGTCCAGTATTGAAAGGGTCACTGGATATATAAACATGATAAAATTACAACATTTTGTTTGAACAGTTACCTGGAACACTTGCCCACATGGATCTTTATCATTTGCAGAGAATTAGAAATTGTTAAACAGATAACAATGCATGGATTGATTCTGATATACCTTGCAGCCTAGGGTTAACTTTATATTAAAGAACAGTTTGCTCACAACTGTTACCACAAACCTTCCTTTTTTTCAGTGTTGCTGAAGTGCGACCACTTCAATATACATTCAAGAACACGGAATTATTATCAACAGTAATATTACAATCTTACAGTTGATGAAGATCAGTGACAACACACCAAAACATCAGGAAGTAATGACATTCAACAGCACATTTTTGAAATCATGTAGAACTTCCAATGTGCAAAAAAACCTTTACTTTCAGCACTATTTGTTTAAAGGACATTAATATCAAACTTTAATGAAGGTGAATGGTATCCATACATAGCATTACATTAAAACTGCAGATTTAAATTCAATGTTAAAATTCTGTATTATTTAATACTTGCAAACAAAAAGGCCAGTCATCCCATTTGTATTATCGATTTATCCTGAAGCTTCCACAAATCACATAAAGTATCAAATTGGACACCACTGTCGAGCACAGTGCGAGAGAAATGGAACCAATACACTTCAGCGGCATTAAAACATAATTTTGTTTCAGCATTGCCTATGTTTTCTTTTATTGGTTGATTCTGTCTCATTAACTGGCTTTTAAATTAACTGGATCCTTTTTTAAATTCATTCACGGGATGTGGGTGTCGCTGGCTGTGCCAGCATTTATTGCCCATCCCTAGCAGCCCTTGAGAAGGTGCTGGTGAGCTGCTTTCTTGAACCACTGCAGTTCCATGTGGTGTAGGTCCTAGGTTGATGCCAGGTGGTCCATCTGGTTTTATTCCTCTTTTGAGACTTTGTATTGGTTTGATGCAACTGAGGGGCTTGATGGGCCATTTCAGAGGGCATTTAAGAGTCAACCACATTGCTGTGAGTCTGGGTCACATGTAGGCCAGACCAGGTAAGAACAACAGATTTCCTTCCCTAAAGGACATTAGTGAACCAGATGGGTTTTTAACAACAATCGACAATGGTTTCATGGTCATCATCAGACTTTTAATTCCAGATTTTTATTGGATTTAAATTCCACCATCTGCCTTGGTGGGATTCGAACCCGGGTCCCCAGAGCATTACCCTGGGTCTCTGGATTACAATACTACTAAGCCATCGCCACCCCTACCTCTATTTAAATAAATAATTATTTCACATTGGGAGTATCAGGAAGGGGTTTGTAGGGGAGGGGATGGGGAGTGAGTGTTGGGGGTGTCATTGAAGGGAGGAGGGGGTTGGGGGTGGGTGTGAAGGAAGGACAATTGAGAAGCTAGGAAAGGCTGTTGTCAGGGAGAGGGGATAGGGATATTGGGGGAACGGGGAGTGCTGAATTGGGGTGAGATTGTCTGTGGACAATGGCTCAATTTCTCATATAAAGCTCATTTTTTAACTTAAATTTAAATGTAAAGCTTAAATCAGCACCATTCTTGGTGCTGACTGCTCTGAGACAGACTCTCAGTATAGTCCTAAAGACCCATGGGCCTGAATGTTGCATTCCCAGGTTGGGTGTGTGCCTGACCTGAATGCACGGATAAACGTTGGGCGTGTGACCTGGTGCCATTGAGCACACGTGCAGTGTGGAGGTCAGAGGGCACACACGGGACTCAGAGCAGGACCCGCCAACTGTTAAAGGACCAATTAAGGTCATTAAAAAGCCTATTGACCACGATTTTATGTTGCCCGTGTGATTTTTAGCTCATTGCACGGACAAAACAGGTGGGCAAATTTCATGTTTTAATCATTTCCTCATCCACAGGCAGGAGAAGAGGCCCTGGGAGCAGCAGCACTTTCTCTGTCATTGCCGGTCCTTTGCTGTGTGGGTACAGATTTGTCCCAGAGTTTCTTGGCATCTCGTTTGATTGTCCAGCCGGCCTTTCAGCATCTCAGGTCCTCCTCTTCCCTGGAAGGTTCCCCTGAGTATTACAGCCCAGCGCTCCTTCATTCTCAAGGCACTGCTCCTCTGCATCCCATCTAATGGATGGTGGAACTTCCTCTGAAGAGGAAGAGAGGGGCAGGAGGGAGAGGAGGCCAGGTGGACGTGGGCAGCATCCCAGGGACCGGCCTTTAAGAGGAGAGGCACGGGCCCAGTGGGTGCAGGGCCAGCAGGGAGGCCAAGGCGGGAGGGCACGCTGAAGACACCACTACCCAGCGTCTAGAGTGTTCAGGCAGTGCTCCAACTACCTCCACATGTCGGAGGTCCAGTGCCACAGGAAGCTCCGCCTCTCCACGGACACAGTGACAGCAACATGTCACATCATAAGTCCGGAAATCGCCTCCAACTGCGTGGGTGGACACCCCATGCCGGTGGCTTTGAAGGTCACAGAGGCCCTCAGCTTCTCTGCTTCTGGTTCTTTTCAGGGTTCAGTGGGAGATCTGTGCAGCATCTCTCAATCAGCTGCACACAGTCACGCCAAGCTCATGAATGATGCTGTCTTTAGACATGTCTGCACATTCATCCACTTCCAGACAGATGAGGTGAGCCAGGGGGAGAGAGCGTGAGGCTTCACTGCGATGGGTGGGTTCCCCGTGTCCGGGGTGTAATATCTTGCTGCACTCACATGGCCATCTAGGCACCGGGAGCTTTTGTAAATAGAAAGAGGTTCCACTCAATGAATGTTCAGATCATCTGTGACCACAGGGCACAGATTCTCCCAGTTTGTGCCCGTTACCCTGGGAGCTCACACGATGCTTACACCTTGCGGCACCCACAGGTACCAAGGCTGCTCCTGGCTCCTGCACGAGTGGGTGGACGGCTCCTGGGTGACAAGGACTATCCCTTGAAGAGGTGGCTGATGACCCCACTCCATCACCCAAGAACTGAGGCCAAGGAGAGGTACAACAGCAGTCATACCTCCACAAGGGCGGTGGTGGAGAGGACCATCGGGCTGCTGAAGATGTGCTTCAGATGCCTGGACCGGTCAGGCAGAGCATTGCAGTATCCTCCAGAGCGTGTCTCCCTCATAGTCATCATGTGCTGCGCCCTACACAACCTGGCTCATTGGAGATGAGGAAAGCGAGGCAGCTCCACAGGCCACGGAGGATGACTCAAGTGATGGCTCAGAGGAAGACCCTGGGGAGGCGCAGGGTGAGGACCTCGAGGCAGAGGACAGGAACCTTCGTGGAGGCAGGGACACCAGGAATGCTTTGATCCAGTGAACCTTCTGCTAGACACCCAAGACATCGATGCCTCAGCAAGCCAATGGCTCCTTTACGAACAATCAATAAATGAGAACCCAGCCAGAATGCCAGTACCTCACAATGCCATACTTCTACAAGCCTGTGCATCGAGCACCAATTCAACCCATCCAGCCAACTCAGCCCATTGCAATCAAATAAACATTTAAGTTACTTCACATGGACAAAGTCTCAATCCCAAATACGAGTCAAAATAATTAATGTCACCTGTGACAGGCCCCCTGCGGTGCTCAAGGTGCCTTCAACTTACGTCTGTGGGCGCTGTGTCTCAGTGCCCCCCCCCCTCTCGCTGACAGTGGCGTTGGGGGGTAGCTGTGTCTCGGTGTCCCCCCCCTCTCGCTGACAGTGGTGTTGGGGGGTAGTTGCTGTCTCGATGCCCCCCCCCTCTCGCTGACAGTGGTGTTGGGGGGTAGCTGTGTCTCAGTGCCCCCCCCCTCTCGCTGACAGTGGTGTTGGGGGGTAGTTGCTGTCTCGATGCCCCCCCCCTCTCGCTGACAGTGGTGTTGGGGGGTAGTTGCTGTCTCGATGCCCCCCCCCTCTCGCTGACAGTGGGGTTGGGGGGTAGCTGTGTCTCAGTGTCCCCCCCCCTCTCGCTGACAGTGGGGTTGGGGGGTAGCTGCTGTATTGGCGCCCCCCCCCCTCTCGCTGACAGTGGGGTTGGGGGGTAGCTGTGTCTCAGTGCCCCCCCCCCTCTCGCTGACAGTGGGGTTGGGGGGTAGCTGCTGTCTCGATGCCCCCCCCCTCTCGCTGACAGTGGTGTTGGGGGGTAGCTGCTGTCTCGATGCCCCCCCCCTCTCGCTGACAGTGGTGTTGGGGGGTAGTTGCTGTCTCGATGCCCCCCCACTCTCGCTGACAGTGGGGTTGGGGGGTAGCTGCTGTCTCGATGCCCCCCCCCTCTCGCTGACAGTGGGGTTGGGGGGCGCTGTGTCTCGGTGCCCCCCCCCTCTCGCTGACAGTGGCGTTGGGGGGTAGCTGTGTCTCGATGCCCCCCCCCCTCTCGCTGACAGTGGTGTTGGGGGGTAGCTGTGTCTCAGTGCCCCCCCCCTCTCGCTGACAGTGGTGTTGGGGGGTAGTTGCTGTCTCAGTGCCCCCCCCCTCTCGCTGACAGTGGTGTTGGGGGGTAGCTGTGTCTCGGTGTCCCCCCCCTCTCGCTGACAGTGGTGTTGGGGGGTAGCTGTGTCTCGGTGCCCCCCCCCTCTCGCTGACAGTGGCGTTGGGGGGTAGCTGTGTCTCAGTGCCCCCCCCCTCTCGCTGACAGTGGCGTTGGGGGGTAGCTGTGTCTCAGTGCCCCCCCCCTCTCGCTGACAGTGGCGTTGGGGGGTAGCTGTGTCTCGATGCCCCCCCCCTCTCGCTGACAGTGGTGTTGGGGGGTAGCTGTGTCTCGGTGTCCCCCCCCCTCTCGCTGACAGTGGGGTTGGGGGGTAGTTGCTGTCTCGATGCCCCCCCCCCTCTCGCTGACAGTGGGGTTTGGGGGTAGTTGCTGTCTCGATGCCCCCCCCCCTCTCGCTGACAGTGGGGTTGGGGGGTAGCTGCTGTATTGGCACCCCCCCTCTCGCTGACAGTGGTGTTGGGGGGTAGCTGCTCCCATGGTGTCCCCCCCCTCCCTCGCTGACAGTGGCGTTGGGGGGTAGCTGCTCCCCTGGTGTCCCCCCCCTCTCGCTGACAGTGGGGTTGGGGGGTAGCTGCTGTCCTGGTGGCCCTGGTGACCTTGGCGGTTGTCCTCTGGCTGCTGGAGCCTGAGCAGGCTCTGCCTGGGAGGGTGCATCCAGCCCCATAGCTGGGCACTCCTCAGTCATCGCGACATCATCAGATGCTGCGGACACTGGCAGAAGGGCAGAGGAGCTGGTGCCCTTGTCCAGTGTGCCCTGAGGGAAGCTTGTCTGCCAGTGTGAGGTGCATTTGCACCTCCCTGCTCACCACTGATGTGCGGGGGCCTAGCTGGGAAACTAGCTGCCTCATCCACCTCTCAGACTGGCAGTGGCCTCCCTTCATCTGAGACCCCTCCCTCACCACGACCGGAGGAGTGAGCTGGCCTGGGGCATTCCAGCCCCAGAGCATCGCTTTCCTGCTTTGTGAGGATGCACAGATTTGGCTCCTCCACCTGTTGTGCGGCGCTCCGCACTGTTACAACTGCTCTTCCCCTGACAGGGAAAATAGTCTCATGTTGCTCCGTCTCCCTGAAGGTCCTTTCCCGGTTCCCACCTGGGCATTAGGTGGATCCATGTCAGTGTGGCACATCTCACCCTGCAATGCATTGAGGTCGGTCACACTGACGTCTCAGCCTTGGCAGGGCAGGTTTCAGTGCCAGTTGGCAGACACACTCTTAGACACCTGAACGTTCTGAGAAACAGGCACCCAACTAAAGTTCTCCACACAGGTCCCGCCATTTCTGCGCTACCCTTGTTGACCACAGCAGGTCATTGAATGTGTTGAGGCACTGAAGCCACGAGCTGCGCACCACATCGTGTCCACTGACCTGGGCAGTGACCTCTGTCCAGGCTTTCTCGGCCTTCTCTTGCTGTCCCTGGGCATTAGGATATGCTGTCTGGCACTGACCTCCTCCACCAGCACTCCCAGGCACTCATCTGAGAAACGGGGGCCAGAGTGCCCAGCCCACTTGCCCTCCCACCTTCCATAACCAGCAGATGCTGAGGCCATGCCTGCACACCAGGACCTTTACTGGACAGCTTCCAAACAGTTCCCTCAGCCTCCCCCACAACTCCTGACAGCCTTCCGGGAGCTGCCTCTTCCGTGTTTTGAACACCCCGCTGGATCCCCATTGGACCCGATGCATTCCCACCTCCACACCCGGCAGTCACGTTTCTCGCTGGGCAGGCCTTAATTGGCCACCCAGAGTAAAACTGTGTTCACAGTGCGAACCCAGCTGGGAGCGGGGTTTACATCCACTTGCGGTTGCGCTGAGTTTGGGAACGGCCCGAGGGTAGAATATAGGACATGATGTCACGTATCACATCTTATAATTGTGTCAATTAGACAGGCACGTTCTCTAAAATGACCAACCTGTCTACCCACTCAAACAGTCACTGTACCTCAAGAATAAGCTGCCAGAATTCAGAATTTCTGATGACACCATAAGTCCTGAGGGTGACGTGTGGTCCTTGTGTAATCAGAATATCCACAAAATGAGATTCCACCTGCAGACTCTGTCCTCACCAATGCTGCTTGATAATTGAAAACATCATTGTGTTAAATGTCATCACAACTGATGAAAACCTTTCTTGGACATCATTATACACTGGTTAGAACTTGCTAACTATTGAATGCATTGATGTAAAATATGATCTGCTACCTTTAATACCCTTTAACAGGAGTGAAATGTAAAACACCTACTTCCTCTTGTTTTGTGACTGTTACCAAACACACTAAATAAGGTACTGAAGGTGAAGTAATGAATCTTACATTCCAGGAGGGCTATAAAATTGACATTCAATCTGGAAAGAAGGTTCTAGTAACGGTTACAGCAAGATTAGACCTTGATTGAATTACAGCCATAGACTTCCGGCCTGGATGACAATCATTATCTCACATATACCAGGTGACATGTAGAACAAACCTTTCCAATTTCCACATGTAGAAGCAAAAAGAAAGATCATGATCTGATAGAGAACTTGTATTGTTTGCACTGTTAAACACAGCTTTTACATTTGAAAGTAGATACAGACACATTTCAAAGTATCCTTGCAAACTCAGCACTATTCCTTTCTAAGATAGCAGACCCTATGGGACCCCCACCCAGCTTCCCCAGCCACCGTCATCACCACAAGTGCACTCCTGGAAGGCCAAGGTCTTGTTGGAGATGGTCATTGACACTTGTGTCATGCAAATGTTACTTGCCACTATCAGCCCAAGCCTGAATATTATCCAGGTCTTGCTGCATTTGAACATGGACTGCTTCAGTATCTGAGGTTTTGTGAATTGTGCTAAACATTGTGAAATGATCAGCGAACATCCCCATTTCTGTCTGACCTTAAGATGGAGGGAGGGTCATTGATGAAGCAGCTGGAGATGGTTGGGCCTAGGACACTAAGTGCTGCTTGATAGCATTGTCGATGACCCCTTTCAGACTGAAGGGGCAGTAATTGGCCAGGTTGAATTTGGCCTGCTTTTTGTGGACAGGATACACCTGGGTAATTTTCCACATAGGCGGGTAGATGCCAGTGTTGTGGCTGTACTGGAACAGCTTGGCTAGGGGTGCAGCAAATGCTGGAGCACAAGTCTTCAGTACTATTGCCAGAATGTTGTGGGGGCCCATAGCCTTTGCAGTATCCAGTAAGATATGACATTTGGGGATCCAGTTACTGAGGGCAGGAAATACATTTCTCAGAGTTCCTGAACTTAATGGTTTTGCTTTCTCAGATTGTACTCCAGATTAAAAGTATGATGTGATAGTAGGAGTTCTGCATTTGGAGGGTAACATAGAAGATTATAGGAAGTGGAAAAAATATTAGAAAATAAAAATTTATAAGGTTGTAGGAAAGGGTAGGGAAATAGAACAAAGTGGATAGCTTTTCACAGCAATGGATGGCCTGGCCTCTGTCTGTGTTTTAGATTCTATATTTATCCCTTAAAAAGTCTTCATTCTGCTTTGTATAAGCAAGAGTGCAACTTGTTTTCATTTAGAGCAAGAAGCAGCAAATCAGTAACAGAGTGCACAATGTTTCAGCAAGTCATCGAACTTCCATTGTTAGCTTAGCCTCCTACTAACGGTCTGCATTGATCCAAAATTGGCAGCAGCCTTCATCCAATGTAAAACCTGAAGAGCAATTACCCAGTATGGTTGAAAAATATAAAGCTGGGTGCGTTATGGTGACAGTGCTTTGGAGAAAATTGATTTTCCCTTTTTTGGAGTGAGGTTGGTTATTGGAGGCCTGTGCTGATGAATATATCATTCACACTGTCACAGCAACTGGATAGCATGGGATTTATATCTAGTTTTGCAATTAGTGATACTCACTCAATCTGCAGACAGTATTATTTTCAACAAATAATAACTCACCATGAGGAACACAGGGATTCCTCAATAGAAATCTGTTAGTGCTGGATACTGTTCTCGTACAAGATCGGATTCCCAATTGACCAAAACTACTAGACTGTTGGGAGAAAAAAATAAGCATTTAGAATGCCCAGGTGTTCTCCTAAAGCTGTAATGAGTATTTCTGGACAAGTTATAGACGGCAAAATGAATCCCCGACTCTTGGAGTATGGATTCATTTTGTGCTGAAGAGCTGTGATAGATTTATCAGATATTCTGCTGCTGTAAAGTTATTCCTGTGGCTTGATTGGAGGTAGGCTCTCATTTTAGAATGTGCCACACCCTCAGTATTGAAGCAAAGGTGGGGTGATGGTGGAGGGAGGGATGGCCGATGAAATGGAGAGGGCGCAATCAGGGAGGCAATCAGGAGAGGATGGGTGGGGTGATGGGCAGTGTGATAGGGTGGGGGGCAATCGAGGGTGATGGGGTGATTTCTTTAAGGCCAGCAATTAGGCGGCATGTAAATGCGGTTTTACTAATTGGAGGCAAGGACATCACACTGTTAGGCGGTGTTATGACCGATGCAGTTGGTAAAGCGGAGTTATTTAAAAATCCCAGAGGGAAACTTTAAACAACTGTCATAACCAATAATTTTAAGTATTATGTTTGAGATACGACTCTAAACTCAGGAATCAGACCACTAGTTCTCAAGGTTTTACATTAAACTAAATGAAACATTTTATTAATTTACACAGGTTAAAATATATACACAAATGGCTACAAATTACTACTATCATTACTTTTAACAAATTCCCAAACTAATCTCCATTAAGGCAACAGCAACTCATAGACTTACCCAAACACCAGGCAAAGCATTTTCACCTTACCAATTCAAAATGAGATTCCTTTCACTGTGGAGCTGGTTGGAGGTTTGCAGCTGCCTTTTGATCTGACATTGCCTCTGCTCTGCACACCCGAAAACTACTGAAGCTATACCTACCATCACTGATTGAATTCAAATTCTCATTGTCTCACCAGTCTCTTTGAACTTTACCTTTTAACAATGAAACCCCATTTATTGTACCAATTTTATTAGTAATATAAACATATTGCATGGTATCTGTTAGAAAGGCATCAAGTTTTCACCCCACTTCTTGAATGCTCTATTCAAAAAATGCAAATGTATGATATCTCCCTCACATATGAAAACTAGTACACATCAAAGCACCCAGACTAGCTGGCTTCAATCCAATTAAGACACAGCTGCAGACTAAACCCTATTTTAAAAGAAAAATATTTCCTAAAGTATTATATACATTAATAGCTTAATGACAAGCCCCTTAGTAACATACACCAAGGGCCTAAAGCCTGTTTCAGCCATGGACACTGTACACCAATTCTTTGGCAGGTGCCACACTTCTGCCACATAGTGAGCGTGCAGTTTCTGCTTGTCACATTGGAGGTTTAGTAGGCTGGTCTGAAAATAATCAGAGACCAGGTGCTAAAAGTGCTATAACCTCTTCTGTTGTCAATTACAACATGAAATGGAAAATGTGTGTGCTTTTAAGTGAATGATTTCATACAATAAAATTTACATTAGTGAGGACAGTTAATGTGGAATCACCTGCTCTAACTCTGTTTTAGAACATCCTAGCACAACTAGCGAGTCAGATAACCAGTGACAATGTCAGGATGGTGGGTTAATGAAGTTGTGGAGTTGTACTTCTCATGTGCAATGGCCCAGTGAAACTGAGCAAGCCCCTATCTACCCAGCCTACAGTCGGCAATCTGAGCAAGTGTGTATGTATCACCTCTGAGACCCTACTCCCTAGCCCCAACCAACGAAATTCTGTTTTTAGCATAATGTAGAGCAAAAATGATACTTTCATTTTTATTTGGCATCTAATGTAAGTAAAATTTTACAAATGTTGGAAATAATTTGACACAAATTATTAGTTACAGTGCTCCCACATTCTCTTTCATCCAAATGAGATGCCGATAAATAAGATAAATAAAATAATGGTCAGAAAATGCACTTAACTAGCTGGTAAATCAAATGTTGCTTGCTCTTAGTGCCCTAACCAGTGGTCTCTGCCACTATCATTCTTTGTCAGGAGTGCCTCCTTGATACATCAGCCCCTACATTTATTCCCTCTCTCTGAACCTCTAAGGCAGATAAGCATAATCTGAGCATCAGTGTGGCAAAACCTTATAAAGGAAGGTCCACTCAATACACTCTCTATAGTTTCATGATGAAAGCAAGGTTTGTAACCATAAGAAATACTGGCCAGGACATTATTTTTTTTTTATTTGTTCATGGTATGTGGGCATCACTAACTCAGCCAGCATTTATTACCCATCCCTAGTTGCCCTAGGGCACTTAAGAGTCACCCACATTGCTGTGGGTCTGGAGTCACACGTAGGCCAGACCAGCTAAGGATGGTAGATTTCCCTCCCTGAAACACATTAGTAAACCAGATGGGTTTTTACAACAATGGTTTGATTGTTATCATTAGACTTTAATTCCAGATTTTCATTGGATTCAAATTCTGCCATGGCAGGATTTAAACCCAGGTCCCCAGAGCATTAGCCTGGGTTTCTGGATTACTAGTCCAGCAACAATACCACTTCGCCAACATGTAGGTACATTGTGCACAATTAAATGAAACCATTCTTCTTTGAATAGTGTCATGGGATCTTTAGCATCCTTCTGAGAGGGCAGATGGAGCCTCAGTTTAACATCTCATCCAAAAGACAATTGGCTTTCTCCTTTTCTCCAATTTTTTTGAATTCAATCCTCAGTAAGGGATAAACACAGACAATAATAAATACAACACTCACTAAAATTAGCAACTAAAGAAATTGCAGCTCCCAAAGTTTAATATGTAAAATAGAAGTTGACATTTTTCCAGTCCTTGTAATGTAGAGAACTCGCCAAGCCTTGAGGAATGGTATTCTCCCTCAAACCCATCTTGTGCCCTACTCAGTTTTAGATTTGACATAAAGGTGTTAATGTTGATATCAGATACACACCAATAGAATTACAACTTTCACAACAGCTAACACAGCACTTTGAAAAATTCAGTGATTCTTAATATTGACTGTAGTTTTATTGTACACTTAGATACTTGTCTCACAACAAACTATTTCTAATTTCCACACTTTAATCTTAACCATCACCAATACATTGTAATTCACAAGTGTGTGTGTACTGTGTCAAAGGCACCTGTTACTGACTTGTGTCCATCTCTGACTGTGCCACTGTAATGTGGCTACACAGAATAGGGGGAAAAAATCCAAAAGGTACCATTCATTTACATTTAAACAAAAATGTTTTCATAGATTAAAGGAATGCAATTCTCAGGAAAATTAAGATATACATTGTGCACAATTAAGGGAAACAACACTGCTGTTACAATCCCTGAATGATCACTGAATAATGTGTCTGTAGCAATGGTAAAAGCTTCCAGAGGTCTGTCAAGACTATATGGAGCCTCTGATAAATTCTTTGGACAGACAGGGATGGACTTCCAGGAGATGGCAGACAAATGAAGTGATCGCATTAATCTTTACCATCAGATGGAAAGTGGTACTGTTAACAGTAAACATGTAGATGTTAAAATAGATGAAATTGTCATCTTAGAATTAGAAACCTTAAAGTAGATCATGCTGCTGGCTCAGATAGCATCTGCCTGAGTGTCCTTGAAGAAATCGGGCATGGGTTTTGCAAGCCCCTTGCTCACATATGTAACAGCTTTCTGGGGAGCTGGTGGTATAGTGGTATTGTCACTGGACTGATATTTCAGGGTAATCCTCTGGGGACCTGGGCTCAAATCCCACCACAGCAGATAGTGAAATTTGAATTCAATAACAATCTGGAATTAAAAGTATAATAATCATGAAATGATTGTTGTTAAAAACCCATCTGGTTCACTAGTGCCCTTTAGGGAAGGAAATCTGTTGCCCTTACCTGGTCTGGCCTACATGTGACTCCAGACCCACAGCAATGTGGCTGATTCTTAAAAATGCCCTCTGAATGAGGGTAGTTAGGAATGGGCAATAAATGCTGGCCTAGCCAGCGATGCCCACATCCCATGAATGAATATTTTTTAAAAGTCCCTTGCACTGAAAGACTGCTCCTCTAATTCCAATTTGAAAAGATGGAGAGAAGACAGTGCCAAGGAGCTCTACCTCAGTAATAGGTAAGATCCTCAAAGGGATCATAAGAGATGCTCCATGTTAATTGTATTTAATTATATGCAGCGGTGCAAATTAACTGGGGATTCACTTGTGCCCTTATAAATTGAAACAGACTGAAACTGTGGTGGCTCGGTTAGGTGGTGCATGCTTGTAATGGGTATCTCTGTAAATAAATACTTATAAAAGCACGTAAAGGTTAACTCCATTTCAATCCTTCACTATCTGGCTTTCTGGAATACGACACTCTATATAAACACCTAGACAGAAAAGGAACATCAACATGTCATGTCTTACTAACTTGATTGAATTTGTTTGTAGAAGCCAATATGTTAGTGGATGAAGGTTACTCTGAAGACGTTGTTTACCTGGATATTTAGAAAGCATAGTTGAAGTCCCTTACCATAAACTGTTCCACAAAGTAGAATCATGTTGAATTAATGTGAAGCTACAGCTATGGATTAATGAACACCAGTAGGCAGAAAGTCATTATCAGTGCTGTGGATGTGCCTGAAGTGGTTAGGGCCTTTGGATCCTTTCAGTTCGTCTATATTAGTGAGCTAGGTGAAGGTGTTGGGGGGATGATCTGCAGGTATGTTGCTTTTCTACAGGAGGGTGCAGAGTGGATCATTCACCCATTACGCAACCTGTCCAGTTTTCAAACCCAGGGATCTCAATGGGCAGGCAATGTGCTTTCCTATTATATTATTATCATCAAGCCAGATGATCAACCCTGGTTCAATGAAGAGTGCAGGAGGGCATGCCAGGAGCAGCACCAGGCATACCTAAAAATGAGGTGTCAACCTGGTGAAGCTATAACACAGGACTACTTGCATACCAAACAGCATAAGCAGCAAGTGATAGACAGAGCTAAGCAATCCCACAACTAACGGATGAGATCTAAGTTCTGCAGTCCTGCCACATCCAGTCATGAATGGCGGTGGACAATTGAACAACTCATTGGAGGAGGAGGTTCCACAAATATCCCCATCCTCAATGATGGGGGAATCCAGCACATCAATGCAAAAGATAAGGCTGAAGCATTTGCTACAATCTTCAGCCAGAAGTGCCGAGTGGATGATCCATCTCGGCCTCCTCCGGAGGTCCCCAACATCACAGATGCCAGTCTTCAGCCAATTCAATTCACTCCATGTGATATCAAGAAATGGCTGAAGGCACTGGATAGTGCAAAGGCTATGGGCCCAGACAATATTCCAGCAATAGTAGTGAAGACTTGTGCTCCAGAACTTGCTGCGCCCCTAGCCAAGCTGTTCCAGTACAGCTACAACACTGACATCTACCCAGCTATGTGGAAAATTGCCCAGGTATGTTCTGTACACAAAAAGCAGAACAAATCCAACCCAGCCAATTACTGCCCCATCAGTCTACTCTTGATCATCAGTAAAGTGATGGAAGAAGTCATCAACAGTGCTATCAAGTGGCACTTGCCTAACAATAACCTGCACACTGATGCCCAGTTTGGGTTCCACCAGGGCCACTCAGCTCCTGACCTCATTACAGCCTTGGTCTCTTGAGCCTCTTGGACAAAAGAGCAAAACTCCCGAGGTGAGGTGAGATTGACTGCCGCCCTTGACATCAAGGCCGTGTTTGACCGAGTGTGGCATCAGGGAGCCCTAGCAAAACTGAAGTCAATGGGAATCGGGGAAAACTCCACTGGTTGGAGTCAAACCTAGCACAAAAGAAGATGCTTGTAGATTTTGGAGGTCAATCATCTCAGCTCCAGGACATCACTGCAGGAGTTCCTCAGGGTAGTGTCCTAGGCCCAACCATCTTCAGCTGCTTCATCAATGACCTTCCCTCCATCATAAGGTCAGAAGTGGGGATGTTCGCTGATGATTGCACAATGTTCAGCACCATTCATGACTCCTCAGATACTGAAGCAGTCTATGTCCAAATGCAGCAAGACCTGGACAATATCCTGACTGACAAGTGGCAAGAAACATTCGCGCCATACAAGTGCCAGGCAATGACCATCTCCAACAAGACAGAATCTAACCATTGCCCCTTGACATTCAATGGCATTACCATCGCTGAATCCCCCACTATCAACATCCTGGGGGTTACCATTGACCAGAAACTGAACTGGACTAGCCATATAAATACTGTGGCTACAAGAGCAGGTCAAAGGCTAGGAATTGTGCGACGAGTAATTCACCTCCTGGCTCCCCAAAGCCTGTCCACCATCTACAAGGCACAAGTCAGGAATGTGATGGAATACTCCCCACTTGCCTGGACGAGTGCAGCTCCCACAACTGTCAAGAAGCTCGACACCGTCCAGGACACCAGGACAAAGCAGCTCGCTTGATTGGCACCACATCCACAAACATTCACTCCCTCCACCACCGACGCACAGTAGCAGCAGTGTGTACCATCTACAAGATGCACTGCAGGAATTCACCAAGGGTCCTTCGACAGCACCTTCCAAACCCACGACCACTACCATCTAGAAGGACAAGGGCAGCAGATAGATGGGAACACCACCACCTGGAAGTTCCCCTCCAAGCCACTCACCATCCTAACTTGGAAATATATCGCCATTCCTTCACTGTCGCTGGGTCAAAATCCTGGAACTCCCTCCCTAACAGCACTGTGGGTGTACCTACACCACATGGACTGCAGCGGTTCAAGAAGGCAGCCCACCACCACCTTCTCAAGGGCAATTAGGGATGGGTAATAAATGCAGGCCCAGCCAGCGAAGCCCACATCCCATGAATGAATTTGTAAAAAGTCACCTGCTTTCCAATTCTAGTGATAAACCCTCAGGCCCCAAAGATTTACCTTTTTAATCCTTGGCCCATATTGGTGGCCATAAAACAGATCAAGCCCCACTCTTCTGCCCCTTTACAAAGCCTGTTCTGTTGTTGTGGGATTGCTCACACTTCCCTCTCTCGGAGGTGGTGGGCTCCTCCCAGGAAGTTATTGAACATTGGAAATTCTCCCTAGTGAAGGAGCTGGACCCTGTTGGGGAGTGGAGGCTGGACTGCAGGCTTGACCAGCAGGAAAGAAGGAAGCCCAGGCTCCAACTTCCACACAGCATAAAGAGCTTACATTTCTATAGAACCTTGTACATCCTCAGGATGTTCCAAAGCCCTTCACAGACAATGGAATCAGTATGTTAATGTACAGAAGAGCAGCAGTCAACCTGTGCACAGCAAGATCCCACAACAGCAATGAGATCAAATGAAGTTGGTTGATAAAGGAATGTTGGTCAGGATAAGTGTGGAAAACTCTCCTGATCTGGTGGAGAATCTTTTACAATTACCTAAAAGGGCAGGTGGGAGTTTGGTTTAATGCTGCATGTGAAAGTTAACAGCTCTAACAGTGAAGCACTGCCTCATTATTCTTATACGACCTACCTTGGCTTGAACCCAAAAATTTCTGACTCAGTGGTAACAGCCTCACCCACAGAGCCTGAAGGTTCAAATAAGTGACTCCATTGGCAAGATGTCTTTTCATCGCAGTCCAACTTGGCGGGCAATCTTTCACCCCTCACAGGAACAAAGGACTTAGGAGCAGGAATAGGCTATTCAGCCCCCTGAGCCTGCTCCATTCAATAAGATCATGGCTGACCTGTTTGTGTCTCAATTCCTGTCTGCCCCCACATGACCCTGGACTCCCTTGTCTATCAAAAATCTGTCTAACTCAGCCTTGAATAAATTCAATGACCCAGCCTCCAGCGATCTCTGAGGAAGAGAGTTCCACATAATAATGATCCTCTAAGGGGAAAAAAAATCCTTATCTCTGTCTTAAAAGGTTGATCCCTTATTTTTAAACGGTGTCCTATAGTTCCAGTCTCTCCCACAAGTGGAAACATCCTCCTGGTATCTACCCTATCAAACCCCTCAGGATCTTATATGTTTCAATGAGATCATCTCTCATTCTTCTAAACTCCAATGGGTATAGGCCCAACCTGATCAACATTCCTTCATAAGACAAGCTGCTCATCCCAGGAATGAACCTTCTCTGAACTGCTTCTAACACAACTATATCTTTTTTTCAAATAAGGAGACCAAAACTGTACACGGTATTCTTGATGTGGTCTCACCAATGCCATGTACAGCGACAGTAAAACTTCCCTTACTTTTATATTCCATTCCTCTTGCAATAAACACCAACATTCCATTTGCCTTCCGAAGCACTTGCTGTACCTGCACACTAACTTTTTGTGATTCATGTGCCAGGACACCCAGATCCCTCCGTTCCTCTGAGTTCTGCAATCTCTCTCCATTTAAATAGTAAACTGCTTTTCTATTCTTCCTGCCAAAGTGGACAAGTTCACATTTTCCCACATTATACCCCATCTGCCAAAGTTTTGCCTACTCACTTAACCTGTTTCTACCTCCTCTTGACAACTTACTTTCCATTCTGTTGAAGGGTCGTGTGGACCCGAAACGTCGACTCTTTTCTTCTCCGCCGATGCTGCCAGACCTGCTGAGTTTTTCCAGGTAATTCGATTTTTGTTTTGGATTTCCAGCATCCGCAGTAGTTTTTTTTTTTACTTTCCTACCTATCTTGGTGCCATCAACAATTTAGCAACCATACGTTTGGTCATCCGCGTCATTGATGTAGATTGTAAATAGTTGAAGCCCCGGCACTGATCCCTGTGACACTCCATTTGTTACAGTTTGCCAATCCGAAAAAGATCCATTTATCCTTACTCTCTGCTTCCTGTTAGCTAACCAATCTTCTAACCATGCTAATATGTTACACCCCCACCGCCACACCATGTAATCTCATCTTGTATAGTAACCCTTGATATGGCACCTTATCAAATGCCTTTTTGAAATCCAAGTACAGCACATCTAGAGGTTCCCCTTTATCTACCTTGCTTGTTACTTCCTCAAAAAACTAGTTAATAAATTAGTTAATCACGATTTCCCTTTCACAAGCCCATGTTGGCTCTACCTGACCACATTTTGAATTTCAAAGTATCCAGCAATAACCAACCTAATAATGGATTCCAGCAATTTCTCTATGACAGATGTTCAGCGAACTGGCCTGTAGTTTCCTGCTTTCTGTCTCCCTCAATTCTTGAGCAGAGGTGTTACATTAGCTATTATCCAGTCTATTTGGACCCTTACAGAATCTAAAGAACTTTGGAAGATTATAAACAATGTTTCTACTATCTCTGCAGCCACTTCTTTTAAGACCTTAGGATGCAGGCCATCTGGTCTTGGGGACTTGTTAGCCTTTCAGTCTAATAGTTTTCCCAGCACCTTTGCCCTGGTGTCAGTGATTGTTTTTAAGTTCCTCCCTCCCATTCACCCCTTGATTTTCGAGAATCTTTGGGAAGTTTCACCCAATCTACATGAAGATTGAAGTCATCCATGATTATTGCCTCTGATGTTGACTGATTGCCTATCTGCCCCTTAGTTTCCTCTTCCAGTGCTGACTCATGCTCCAGTTACTTGTGATTGGACCCACTTAGGGGAAAACTCTTTACCTGGGAACTCTCACCCTACCCAGTATGCCAAGGTACATTGAATCTCTACTCCATAGTGCACGACTCACCATCACAGTAACATGTTTCATCCAAACATAGCATAACACAGGAGGGGGAGAAACAGACAGTGCATGTTTACAGCATCTGTGTCTTGTAAAGCAGAAGAGATTGTCGAATGAGAGGGAAATGGGATTTAATAAGGAGGATTATGTATGAAGATAACTTCATCTTCCATGATTTCACACCTGCCATTAGTCACAACCTCAATCATGGCTGCTCCAAAGATGGTGAGCACTGTCTGCTGCAGTGGGGTATGGACATGTCGCTTTGTCAGCCATTCTCAATTAGGTATCACTGCCTTTGGTTAAATGTCACCTTACCCTGCAAGAAAGACAGAAGCAGAGGTCAAAATAACTGCTTTTCAAGGGGACGTTTTAAATTTCAGAGCCTCCTTTTTTCAATTCTCAATAACTCCTTTATTAGGTGATGCAGTCAAGTATTCACATAACCTTCAGCATTTGTGGTGATTTTTTTCTCAGGGTTTCCTTCTTCAAATAGAGAAGATAGTGCGAATACCAAATGGAAAGACTCTACAATATATAACAGCTCATCCAATCTCAAGCCAAGGGTTAATCAGATCAAAACAGTATGTTATCCATATGTTAATGCTGTAATGTCATGTCCTATTGCCCACACAAATTACCCTTGGGAAGGTGGTGGTCAGCTGCCTTCTTGAATATGACTGAGTGCCTTATTCAGTCTCATTTCAGAGGCAGTTAAGAGCCAATCACCTTGATGTGGATTTTGAATCACATATAGGCCAGACCAGGTAAGGATAATTTCTTTCTCGAAAGGATATTAGTACATCAGATATTTTTTATAACAATTCAGTTTATTTAATTAACCGAGTATAAGTTCCCTTGTGGGAGGGGAATTTCTGCCTCCTGATCTTTAATTCAAGTCTCTGGATTAAGCTAACTGGGTAAGGTGACCACTCTGCTACCACTCCCTGTCATGAACAGAACCAGTGTCAAACATAAAAGCACCTTAGCACACTCCTGTCTTCACTGCTTCAAGTCATATGGCTTGATATCCAGTTATTTCATTGCCTTGTCACATCAGGAGCCAGGGGCCAGGTGCTCTTGGCTACACTCCACAAACATAGGCTGCATTCACACTGCAAACTAGAGTCAGATGAGGTATTTCTGACAGCAATTACAGTGGAATTGTATAGCTTGAAGCTGAGCTGAGACAAGAGCAAAGTGTGGCAAAGCATTCTCCAGAGTGAATTGCTCCCAATTCACTCTGGAGGCAATGTGGACCACACGGCTTTAAATCCATGGGAAAATGGAAACTGCTTTCCAACTGTACCACACTTGTAAATACAAAGACCCCCTTAGCAGCAACATAACTAAGGCCAGCAATAAATTTAGTGGCAAAAACACTTAAAAAATATAACAGAGGTAAAAGTAAATGAATAAATGAGGTTTAAAAAATGAGAACTGTGAGTGTCCCAACTCTGAAGTGATGGGGCTAATAACTTTGAGATTCTTCCCTGACAGGGACTGTGACGTGGGTGTTTAACTCGCACGTGCTCTCGTCTTCATGGCTGTTTCACTTTCCTCTTTCCCAGCTCGAGCTCCAACTGGTGGCGGCCGCCAGTGCCTTAACATCACCACGTGTGCCAGGAGCTGGACCTTGCACGTGTGCCCTCCTTGTTCTGCCTCTCCCATGTACAGGGCAACTTTTCTCACTGTTGTCACCTCCATCATTGATTTTTCGTGGGCTTTTTGGGGGTTTGAGAGGGCAAATTCTCAGTGTATTTTGCAGGGAAGTATGTCAGTGAGTGTGATGCAATGTGTTTGGGTAATATCATGGTTGAATAGCTGGCAGTGGATGCAAGCTGTGAGATGTGGTTGTGAGGCTTACAGCAGTTCTGAGTATGTCAGAGGGAGGTAGAGTTATGAATGTGATCTATGAATCATGATTGACAGAGACTGTTGGTAGCTGAGTGATTGGAGTGTGGTTGGTTGCGAATCATATTGCGATTCTTCCCCCCAACATTCTCAGGCCCGGTCCAATTTTGCGGGCTTTGAATTTTAGGTCCACGTGGCCCTCTGGTGGTGAATAAAATAAAGGCAGTTTATGTACAATTACACTTACAAAAGCAAAATACTGCAGGTGCTGAAAATCTGAAATGAAAACAGAAAATACTAGAAATACTCAGCAAGTTACACAGCATCTGTGGAGAAACAGAGTTAACATTTCAGGTCGATGACCTTTCATTGATGATCCACTGATGCTGCCTAACCTGCTGAGTATTTCCATCAATTCTAATTTTCATACACTGTGTTCTTGGCAATCTAACTGACATGAATGCTCTGCTCTTGATGGAGAGGAAATTCCTCAGGGACAATTATTCTTTCATTGGCTGTGAAACATTTCAGGATGTTCTGAGGTTCTGAAATGTTTTTCTTTCATTTGAAACACCGATCCATTTTCATTGTAAATAATGTTAAAGTCTGCCTCAGTAGGCACTAGTGATAACACAGTACAAGTTCTGTTTTGTGAAAACATTCCTTCTAATCTTCAGTGATAATTATCAGGTCCTGTTGCCAATTTATCAAAAAACAATCTCGTACACTGAATCTGCAGGTGTTGGTCAAGATTTACTTTTGGAACTTGTCATCTCCTTGAAGTAACTAGCTTTCCTCAGCAGGAGTGGTGTTCTTACAGACTCCGACTTCCTTGTCACCCCTCAGCAATCCAGAGTTTGGTTTGAACAATACTTTTCTGTTTATTTCATTTCACCCTTTCAGGATTGTGACTGCACTATCTTCCCAATGCAACCCTTTTATTAAACGTGTATCAGAACAGGCAGAGGAGGTGCCGGTTCAACATCTGATCGGAAAGAAGAGCACCTCTGGAAATGCAGCACTCCCCATTGAGTGTCAACCTGGGTTAATGCTTGTCCTGATGTAGAATTTGACATTTGAATGCACAAAGTTCTGAACCTTGGAGCAATACTTCAGGGTAAGACAAGGTATTAATGTCAACTAGCTAAAACCGGTGAGAGGGTAAGTTAGGACATGCCTGAGGAAGAGCTGCTTCTGCACAGGGTTAAGGTATTGAATGGCCTTCCAGTACAGTAATAGTGGTGAAAATATCAGACTCACTCAAGGTCCATTGGGTTCAAGAGCTTTAGGAACTCCTTGATATATTAAAGACACTTTACAAATATGAGCTGTGACTGAGGGGCTGAAAATACATTTCCCAGATTAAGGAACCAACACAATCTAATGTTCCGGTCCCAGATGATGTTAATATTGGACAACTCAGATCCCAGAGTGAAACCTGCCTTGACAGATCCTAACTTTTTTTTTGAAACCATGGAGAAAAGTTACTGAACAAATTCACAGGATAAAGGCAAAATACTGCGGATGCTGGAAATCTGAAACAAAAACAAAAAGTGCTGGAAAAACTCAGTAGGACTGACAGCATCTGTGGGGAGGAAGATGGAGTTAACGTTTCGAGTATATGTGACTCTTCTTCACAGTCTGTCTTCTTCAGACTTCTGGAGTCTGTTCATGAACTTTTAACACAAATAATAAAATATTTATTAAAACAAGAAGAATGAATTATATTACACCAGACAAAAAGATTGGAAAGATCTCAATACAAACACAAGATGATTCACTGTCCCACTGTTCCTTCACCCAACAATATCTTTACTGACACATAAATGAGTGAAGAGTTACCACTCACTTGACTCAAGGACTCCTTGCTTGTGCAGTTTTCTTCCATTGAATTCTTGAGCATTCACTTGATGTTTCTCACCCAACTCATAACTCTCCCCAAGACACCCAAAACCACACTCTAAACTCACTTTTGCTTCAACTGCAGAGCAAGCACAAATTCCCTAAACTCAGTCTCCCAGTAGCCTTGTAGTATTTCTTATCTCAGAGAATTGAAAATTCCTGTCTTCATTCTCTGACACACACTGATCTCTCCTCTATCTTTCTCTGTATTGCTTGATCACTGTCGCTAGGCAACAGACCAGTTCTTCCTAATTTGTGTTTTATTTCCAAAAGTCACTGAACTTCTAAACCCTTGTTAACCTATTTCTTCAGCTTCAGGGGTTGTGAAAACTCATTAAAAACATATGTATATATAAACGGACCCAAAAGCCTGACTTTTCAATGTCACAGCTCACTGGGGATAGTGTGCTGTAATACCAAGCCTCACTGTTCCCCGAGCCACGACAAATGTGAAAAGTTTGATCAAACCACCAGATTGTCCCAATTCTACCTAACTGTTTAATTTAGGTTAACAGAATATGAGAACCAGGTTTGTAAACTTCATAAGTAAATAACAGTTTATTGAACAAATTGTCTTTCACCAGCGGCAAAAGAAAGAAATATGAACTGTTAATTTCTAACACTATAACTTAAACTCTACCTCCTTCTTAAATCCCTATACACACACACACACACGACATATAAGGCACACAAAACATGGATTTTAAGGGTGGGCTAAAACAGCTCAATAGCACCAATTCTGGAGTACAGGATTCAATGGGTTGATCTTAATCGATGTCTTCCAAATTCCTTTCAGTTCTTTGTTGATTAAACAAGGTGGTCTTCCAGCACTTTTAGTCTTTAGTTCACTGGTTGAGAACTTGCTTTTCAATGTCTCTAACAATGGTTTTCCCCTTTTCCTTTTTACAAGGGTTTCCTCAGAGAGAGAGCAGGTTATAGAGATATGAGGAAAAGAGATTTTTAGGTGCTTTCTCTTTGCAGGCGAGGAGCTATTCTACTGCACTGCCCTCTTACAAATCCTGGTCACCTGGTCAGGAGCCAATTAAAATGCTGTTGTTAGGCAGCTCCCTTGGACTACAGGACTCCTTTCTGGCACCATCCTGTCTTTCATGGCACACTCTGTCCCAGGACTGCAACATTGTATATATCTCTCATCCTGTTGCAGTAGATATGTCTTTCAAACTGCAGCCATTGTAGTTTTAAATCCATAGTCCAAAAGAAATAGAGAAAAATAAAAAGGATATGTTCTTTATATCAGCCACAGGTCCACCCAAACTTCTAGGCACCAACACTCATACCAAACCTACATGAAATTGAAACCCTTTTTACCTTAACACACAAATATATATATTCAACTTAAAAATTATACCTTGTTCCTAACACTGAACAACCTCTTCATTATGTGGTGAAATGCTGAACAGTCACAATTGTCTGTATTTTGTGGCAGTAATGATAGTGAAACTGTTCGCATTCACCGCCATTACTCCTTTGAAACTGACAGCAACTTTGGGACTCTGCACTCTTGAGGTTCCTACAAACTGCAATCCCAAAGATATCAGTGACTTCATGAAAATTGCCACATTTACACAATTGTTCTTGCTTTTAAAAACCTTTTAAAGTGTTGAACGAGATTTAACTTGGTTTTTAAGTCTGTAATAACTTGGTGATTACTGCTAAACATCCTCACTGGCCCCAAGAAACTAATGTTATGTTTGTGCATGTTAAATTTCTCCATTATAATTTAAAAATTCTGATGCAGATTGATACCAACAGAGATCCATAGGCTTTTGTGGGCAAATTTCTTTCAGGTCAGTGGTGAGTGCCTTGGCTTTGCCACTGATCACAAAATCCAGCCCAAAACTCATTGAAAGTTGCTGCCCACTTTGAGGAGTGGCATTATCATAACTAACAAACACCAGCAACAGGGGCTTAGACCAGGGGAAGCAGATAGCAACAGACTAAAGGTATTAGAAATATATGTGTATGAGCAGAACAGTACCAGACAAAATGCTGAGCAGGGCATATTATTAGCAAAAATAGAGGTCATGAGTGCCTTGCGTTTGGTGAACAATTAGTTAAAAGTGGGATCAGAAGGATGCTCGATATGGTAATAGGCCTTGTGTGAGGCAGCGAATCGAATGCTTTTTGATATTGCAAATTGATTAAGTATAAGTCAGAGGTTGCCTAAAACTGAAATAAAAACAGAAAACACAGGAAAATCTCGTCAGGTCTGACAGCACCTGGGGAGAGAGAGACAGAGTTAACGTTTTGACTCTGTATTTCAGAGCTAAAGGGAAGTAGAAATGTGATGGATTTTACAGTGTTTAAGATGGGTGGAGCAGGTGAAGCAGGATAGAAGGTCAGGGATGGGTGGGGGCTGAGGAGAGATTGACAAGGATATCATGGAGACGGGACAAGCCGAGTGTTAATGGTCCAGGTAAGGACTAAAGGTGGTGCTAATAGCGGCAGAATGTGTTAATAGCAGGATAAGGGTCAGCGGTTTGTGTCTGAAGCTGCCTTGGCCTGAATTAACTCATAAACACAGAGCAGGTTGGAAATGCTCATCAGGTCCTGGCAGTTCCTGGGAAATGGACAGAAACATGGGGAGAGGGACAATGGGAGAAGCTGCCTGGCCCCGCCCCCAGCGTGGCCACGCCCCCCGTCCATGGCCCCGCCCCCGTGCCCCCGCCCCTGTTCATGGCCGCGCCCCCAGCGTGGTCCCGCCCCCGCGTGGCCCCGCCCCCATGGCCCCGCCCCTGCCCTCGGTTTGGGGGCCTCCACTGGTCACGTGTGGTACCTTCTGGAAGTCTCCCCCGGAGCAGCGAGTCCCGGGCGGCGGTTCCGGTCCGGCGGTTCCTCAGGTAAAGGCGGGTCCGGCGGTTGGTGCCTCATTTCCCGGCTGTGCTGATGGAGCCCGGGGAACAATCACAAGGCCCGGCCTTGGAGCCTGGGGCTGTCCCGGGACCCAGACCGGCCTGTGGATCACTGGTTCCCAACTAAACCCGGGGCTGGGCCTGAGCCCGGACCCCCCCCCCCCCCCCCGCGGGGGAGCCGCTCACCGGGCAGAGGCTCCTTCCCTCCGCCGCCGCTTCCCGATCCGGAACCCGGCAAGACGACGGGTGGCAACAAACCCCCGACTCCCACCTCTCAACCGACCCCTGATCCCCGACCCCCTCACCCCCCTCACCCCCTGACCCCCCCTCACCCCCTGACCCCCCCTCACCCCCTGACCCCCCCTCACCCCCTGACCCCCCCTCACCCCCTGACCCCCCCCTCACCCCCTGACCCCCCCTCACCCCCTGACCCCCCCTCACCCCCTGACCCCCCTCACCCCCTGACCCCCCCTCACCCCCTGACCCCCCCTCACCCCCTGAACCCCCCTCACCCCCTGACCCCCTCTCACCCCCTGACCCCCCCTCACCCCCTGACCCCCCCTCACCCCCTGACCCCCCCTCACCCCCTGACCCCCCCTCACCCCCCCTCACCCCCTGACCCCCCCTCACCCCCTGACCCCCCCTCACCCCCTCACCCCCTGACCCCCCTCACCCCCTGACCCCCCTCACCCCCTGACCCCCCTCACCCCCTGACCCCCCTCACCCCCTGACCCCCCTCACCCCCTGACCCCCCTCACCCCCTGACCCCCCCTCACCCCCTGACCCCCCCTCACCCCCTCACCCCCTGACCCCCCTCACCCCCTGAACCCCCCTCACCCCCTGACCCCCCCTCACCCCCTGACCCCCCCTCACCCCCTCACCCCCTGACCCCCCTCACCCCCTGACCCCCCTCACCCCCTGACCCCCCTCACCCCCTGACCCCCCTCACCCCCTGACCCCCCTCACCCCCTGACCCCCCTCACCCCCTGACCCCCCTCACCCTCTCACCCCCCTCACCCCCTCACCCCCCCTCTCAACCACCCCCTGACCCCCCTCACCCCCTGACCACCCCCCTCACCCCCTGACCACCCCCCTCACCCCCTGACCACCCCCTGACCACCCCCCTCACCCCCTGACCACCCCCCTCACCCCCTGACCACCCTCACCCCCTGACCCCCCTCACCCCCTGACCCCCCTCTCAACCGACCCCCCCCCACCCCCGACCCCCCCCTCACCCCCGACCCCCCCTCACCCCCGACCCCCCCCTCACCCCCGACCCCCCCCTCACCCCCGACCCCCCCCTCACCCCCGACCCCCCCCTCACCCCCGACCCCCCCCTCACCCCCGACCCCCCCCTCACCCCCGACCCCCCCTCACCCCCTGACCCCCCTCACCCCCTGACCCCCCTCACCCCCGAGACCCCCCCTCACCCCCGAGACCCCCCCTCACCCCCGAGACCCCCCTCACCCCCGAGACCCCCCTCACCCCCGAGACCCCCCTCTCACCCCCGACCCCCCCTCTCACCCCCGACCCATTGGTATGAGAGGTAAATTGGCTGAGGTTGATTGGGAGAATACATTGAAAAATATGATGGCAATGAATAGCCTTTAAAGATAGTTTACAGCAATTAAACATTACCTCAAAGCACAAAAACCCAAAAAGAAAAGTCAGCCAACCGTGGCTCACAAAGGAAGTTAAGGATTGTATAAGATTAAAAGAAAAGGCCTATAAAGCTGCCAGAAATAGTGATAAACCTGAGGATTGGGAGGATTTTAGAAAACAGCGAAGGACCAAGAAACTGTAAAGAAAGGGAGAATAGAATATGAATGTAAACTAGCAAAAAACATAAAAACAGACTGTAAAAGCCCCTATGGGTACATAAAAAGGAAATGTTTGGCTAAAGACAAATGTGGGTCCATTACAGGCAGAGTCAGGAGAATTTATAATGGGGAATAGAGAAATGGCAAAGAAGCTCAATGATTATTTTGTCTGTTCACTGAGGAAGATACAAAGGGACTAGGGAGAATGAAGAGTTGAAGCAAATTATTAATAATAAGAACATTGTATTGGAGAAATAAATGGGACTGAATGTTGATAAGTCCCCAGTACTTGATATTCTACATCCCCGAATGTTGAAAGAGGTAGCTATGGAGATAGTGGATACATTAGTGATCATCTTTCAAAATTCTATAGATTCTGGAATGGTTCCTGCAGATTGGAAGGTAGCAAATGTCACTCTGCTATTTAAGAAGGGAGGGAGAGAGAAAACAGAGACCTGTTAGCCTGACATCAGTAGCAGGGAAAATGCTAGAATCTATTATAAAGGATGTGATAAATGGACACTCAGATAATAATGATCTGATTGGGCATGGTCAACATGGATTTATGAATGGGAAATCATGTTTGTCAAACCTGTTGTTGCGAAAGCTCTGAAGGAGGGTCATACAGACTTGAAACGTTAACTCTGTTTCTCTCTCCACAGATGCTGCCAGACCTGCTGAGTTTTTCCAGCATTTTCTGTTTTTCTTTCAGATTTTCAGCATTTGCAGTATTTTGCTTTTTACTGTTGTTGAGGATGTCACTAACAGAATTGACATAGTACACTTGAATTTTCAGAAGGCTTTTGATAAAGTCCCCCACAGGAGATTAGTTAGCAGAATTAAAGCACATGGGGTAGGAGGTAATATACTGGCATGGACTAAGCATCGGTTAAAGGGCAGAAAGCAGAGTAGGAATAAACAGGTCATTCTCACATTGACAGGCTGTGGCTAGTGGGGTATCACAAGGATCAGTACTTGGGCCCCAGCTTTTCGCAATATATATTCAATGATTTGGATCTGGGAACCAAATGTAATATTTCCCAAGTTTACAGATGACACAAAGCGAGGTGGGAATGTGTGTTGTGAGGAAGATGCAAAGCAGCTTCAAGGGGATTTGGACAGACTTAGTGAGAGGACAAGGACATGGCAGATAGAATATAATGTGGAAAAATGTGAGGTTATCCACTTTGGTAGGAGGAACAGATGTGCAGAGTATTTCTTAAATGGTAAGTGATTAGAAAGTGTAGATGTCCAAAGGGACCTGGGTGTCCTTGTCCATAAGTCACTGAAAGCTAACGTGCAGGTGCAGCAGGGAATTAGGAAGCTAATGGAATGTTAGCCTTTGTCACAAGAGGATTTGAGCACAGGAACAAAACCTTGCTTCAATTGTATCGAACTTTGGTTAGACCGCACCTGGAGTACTGTGTGCAGTTTTGGCTTCCTGACCTTAGGAAGAATATTATTGCCATAGAGGGAGTGCAACGAAGGTTCAGCAGACTTGTTCCAGGGATGGTGGGACTGTCTTATGAAGAGGGTTTGGGGAAACTGGGCCTGTACTGTCTAGAGTTTCGAAGAATGAGAGGAGATCTCATTGAAAGCTACAAAATACTTAAAGGGATAGACAGGGTCGATACAGGTAAGATATTTCCCCTGGTTGGGGAGTCTAGAACCAGGGGACACAATTTTGAAATAAGGGGGAAGCCACTTAGGACCGAGATGAGGAGAAATTTCTTTTACTCAGAGGGTTGTGAATCTTTGGAATTCTCTACCCTAGAGGGTGGTGGAAGCTCAGTTATTGAGTATGTTTAAAGCAGAGACTGACAGATTTCTAAATATTAATAACATAAAGAGAGAGGGGGATAGTGTGGGGAAAAAGGCATTGAAGTGGATGATCGGCCATGATCGTATTGAATGGTGAGCAGGCTCGATGGGCTGAATGGCCTCCTCCTGCTCTTATATACCTATGTAAGGATGAGGTAGAGTTGTGAATGTGATGTATGCACTGGCTGCATTGATGCAGCACTGCATCCAGATCCTCTGGGCTTAAATCCTGGCATTGATCACCATGGGTTACTTGCCGCCTTCCTTCCTCCTGTCCCTATGTAAGGATGAGCTAGAGTTATGAATGTGGCCCCGTTGATGATGTATGTACTGGCCCCTGGTCTCCTATCGAATAGATGACATCCCTCTTCCCTCCATGCCCTGCACCAAGTCCTCCAGTGCAGCATTGGAAAATCTTGCATCCTGCTCTGTGCCATGTTGGGCCATTATTGAGTGTTCCCCATGTCAAAATCGCTTTTAACAAAAGCTCCAACACCTACTTCAGCCTCAATGCACCTCTCCTTTAGGTGGTGCAGAGTGTCTTTAAGTAGCGCAGGCTGCCTTTAACTGCTGCTAGTCTTTCATGATTTTGCACCCCCTGTTGATCCAAGCAGCCATCAATGGTGCACTTTGTGCTGACAGCGCACTACAATCATTTCAAATAGCAGGCAGCACAAAGTTTCAAGCTGCCTCCATCGAACACAACATGTGCAGGGTAACCCACATTGTGATTTCACCCCACCCCACCCCACCCCACCCATTTTCAGGCCCTGTCCAATTTTGCGGGCATTGAATTTTAGGTCCCTGTGGCCCTCTGGTGGTGAATAAAATAAAGGCAGTTTATGTACTGCGCTCCTACAAAAGCAAAAAGCAAACCTGAAACCAAAATCGGAAATGCTGCAAACACTTGGCGACCAGCCAGCGTGTATGGATATAGAAGCAGGGCTAACATTTGAGGGGAGGATCCTTTGTCAAAGCATTCACACATGAAACATTAACTTCCTGTTTTCTGCACAGATGCTGTCTGACCCATTACATGTTTGTTCCATGGTAAATGCATCTTGTCAGATGCTGAATGGAACAGAGCACTTGCCCGTAACCTTCAGCTCATCCAAAACTCTACTGCTAATTCGCAACAAGTCCCATTCATCCATCACCCCTGTGCTCACTGACCTACATCGGCTCCCAGTCTGGCAACACCTCGATTTTAAAATTCTGATTTCATATTTTTAAATCCCCCCCATGGCCTTGCCTCCCCCACTCTCACTTCTTCCAGCTCTACAGTCTTCAGAGATACCTGCACTCTTCCATTTCTGACATCTTGAGCATCCTTGATTTTAATCACCCCACCCACCATAGGTGGCTCTGCCTTCAGTTGCTTAAGGCCCACAGCTTGAAACTCCCTCCCTAACCTCTGCCTCTCTTTCTTTCTCTCCTCTTTTAAGGTGTCTCTTAAAAACCTACCTTTTTGATCATTTGTCCTAATATTTCCTTACATGATTTGGCGAGCGAAGTTTGTTTGATAACACTTGTGAAGTACTTGGGGACATTTTCTACATTAAAGGTGTTTTACAATTGTCACAGAACTAATACCACCAAGGAGCAGTGACACTCTGGGGAGACAGTGCTGTGTTGAGCAGGACATGTGGAGGAATGGGGTGTGGAGGGTGATGCTCCATTAATGCCCTGGCCCACATGGGCTTGTCCTGTGTGATGCTCTGTGCCCAGTGCTTCTCGCTAACCAGCTGCTGACTCTTGTCTTCGATTGGGGGCGTGGTAGTTGTATTGAATTAAGTTTTATGGGTTTTATTCAAGGAAAGTGAGCCATGTTGTTACTGTTTTAACACACTTGCTGCACACTCATATTTCTGTTCTCATACAGCTACTTGTGGTGATGCTGAAGCTGTGGCAGAGCTGTGCAGGATGAGCAGGTTGCCGAATGACCAGGACGATGCTCGAGTCAATCGCTTCAGTTCCAGTGCATCCCTCAGTAACACGCATTCCGTTAACATGTCCCAACTTGCTGCTAGATTAGAACCATACAGCGACAAAAAACCTATTTCTGATGTCAGAAGGACTTTCTGCTTATTTGTCACATTTGACCTTTTATTTGTTGGTTTGCTGTGGATAATAGAATTAAATGTAAGTATTAAACTCTTTTACTGCAGATCTCTGTGATCTAGTACGTGGGTTTGTATATATCCCTGTAGAAACTGCAAATGACTTATTTCTGATGGTATCATTTGACAAACATGCAGATTGGGTTGAGTTTATCGATACACCGAGAATGGATACGGAGCGGGGAGTGGAAACGGGGTGTGACTGGGAGAGAACAGAGAGAGGGGAGAGGCTCTGACTGAAAATGGATAGCATGTGGCTAATAATTATACTGAACCAATGAGCCTAATTGATTCCTTTTTCTGGAAATCTCGACAAGATTTTACCGTCTGTATTTAAAAATAGCATTTGATTGGAGTTTTGTGAGCCTCTCTCATGTAGTTAAGTCACTAAATTTGTGAGTTTGGCTGGTACCTCTGCTCATAGCATGGGAAAAGTTTAACAGACGAGCTGTGCCTAAAGTGTTTGCTGACTTTTCCTTGATGTTTCTTTCTTACACTTTTGCCCAGCTTTCCTCACAACTTTAAGCTCTGATTGCACCCCTGATTTCCACATCCTTTTCCTCAGGAGCAGCAACAACCTTCCATTGGTTAGATGACCAGATTTCACACACTACCCTTCAAGGAAGCTGACCACTATCTTCTGCAATAGTCAGTGAACCTTTTAGTGTGTATTTTGCCCCTCTGCTCTTACAGCCCAGTACCCTGTTTACCTGTTTTAAACTGCAGTTACAGTTGTGCAATTACAATTATGGTGTAATTGATTCATCTGCCGTACCATCTCACCTCTCAAGGAAATGGTGGCGTAATGGTAACTAGTAACCCAGAGGCCCAGGCTAATACTGTGGAAACTTGGGTTCAAATCCCATCATGGCAGCTGGTGAATTCAAATTCAATCAATTAAATTGATTAGTATAAGGATCTGAAATTCAAAGCTACTCTCAGTAATGGTGACCATGAAACTGTCATTGATTGTTGTAAAAACAAATCTGATTCATTAATGTTCTTTAGGGAAGGAAATCTTACCTGGTCTGGTTTACATGTGACTCCAGACCCACAGCAATGTGGCTGACTCTTAACTGCCCCTGTGAAATGGCCCTGGAAGCCACTCAGTTCAAGAAGGTGGCTCACCACCATCATCTTAAGAGCAATTGGAGATGGGGAACAAATGCTGATCTTGCCAGAGATACCCACATACTAGGAAACAGCGAAACAAAACTGCAGTACACTAAAACAATCCAGTAATTCTTTATATTGACCTCTGTTCTAAATCATTCTCTCTGAGATTATTGTAGATTTAACCTAAGTGCAACCCTTTAGTCGTTAACTCCTCAGACCTTCCGAAGGTCCGACGCCTTCAAAGGTCACCATCTGGAGATGCTCTTAGCCTCTGCTAGGCAGCTGCCCACTTGTACAAGACTAGCAAGACCCCAGCAGTTGAGTTCCCCTTGCTTCCACATTCAAGTAAGAACCAGTTTTCAGTGTGTCTTACTATGGTGTTGATTCTCATCCTGATAGCCACTCCTGGGCCATCACTTCTTTCACACACTCAGCCTGCAGGTGCCATACTTGAATTTACCCTAGAAAGAGCTGTCCATATATTGTACCCACTGCCCTTTCCTCTTCACCTGATGTGGTGCATTGGAGCAGTGTAGAGTAGGGGACTGGGTTTCAGGGAGACCACGTGTTGAACATGTCGGTGAAAATGTTGTCAGGACATTCCAGAGAGACATTCCTGTCCCATGATTCTCTATTTCTCTTTGTTTAAGACTCCAGGGTTTCAAAATTGATACTGATTCATTTGATGTTAAATTGAAACAAAACAATAAGTTACTGACATTCATTCCCATTCAGGCTGACTACAGCTACTTTTGAGGCCATTGAATCATTCAAATCTCTTTTGATTCCTATAATGTGATGTTTATAGAATCCGGGAATTTTACAGCATAATAGTAGTGTACACCTATACGAGCATATGAAACAGGAGCAGGAGTAGGCCATTCGGCCTGTCGAGCTCCACTGTTCAATAAGATCATGGCTGATCTGTTTGTATTACTAATTCCACATTCCCATCTACCCCGATAACCTTTGGTTCCCTTGCCTAACAAGAATCTATCTACCTCTGCCTATAAGATATTCAATGACCCCACCTCCACCACCTTCTGAGGCAGAGAATTCCAAAGTTGCACAACCCTCTGAGAGAAAAAAATTCTCCTCATCTCTGTCCTAAAAGGGCGACCCCTAATTTTAAAATAGTACCCCCTAGTTCTGGACTCATCCACAGAGAAAACATAATTTCCACATCTGCCTTGTCAATACTGTTCAGGATTTTGTATACTTCAATCAAATCACCCCTCACTCTCCTAAACTCCAGTGGAAACAAGCCCAGTCTGTCCAACCTTTCCTCATAAGACAACCCACTCATTCCAGGTATCAATCTAGTAAACCTCCTCTGAACCACCTCCAACATGTTTACATCCTTCCTTAAATAAGGAGACCAAAACTGCAGACAGATTTCAAAATATGGTCTCACCAATGCCCCCTGTATAACTGAAGCATAACATCCTTACTTTTATGTTCAATTCCTCTCGTAATGAAGGATAGCATTCCATTAGCCTTCTTCAGTACTTGTTGTACCTGCATACTAAGTTTTTGTGACTCATACACCAGAACACCTAGATCCCTCTGCACCTCAGAATTCTGCAGCCGTCCTCCATTTAAGCAATACTCTGCTTTTTTATTCTTCCTGCCAAAGTGAACAGCTTCACATTTTCCCACATGTACTCTGTCTGCCAGATTTTTGCTCACTCACTCAACCTATTTATATCTGTCTGCAACCTCCTTATGTCCTCTTCACAAAATATTTTCTTACCTATCTTCATGTCATCTGCAAATTTCGCTACCATGCCTCTGCTGACCTCATCAAAGTCATTGATATAAATTATAAAAAGTTGAGGCCCCAGCACAGACCCCTGAAGGACTCCGCCCATTACATCCTGCCAATTAAAAAATGACCCTTTTATGCATATTGTTTTCTCCCAGCCAGCCAATCTTCTATCCATGTTAATATGTTACCCTCTACACTATGAGCTTTTATTTTCCGCAGTAACCTTTAATATGGCATCTTATCGAATGCCTTCTGGAAATCCAAGTACAGTACATCTACAGGGTCCTCTTTATCCACAGCGCAAGTTACTCCTTCAAAGAGCTCCACTAAATTGGTTAAAGATGATTTCCTTTTCACAAAACCATGCTGACTTTTCCTGATTACCTTGAGTTTCTCTAAGTGCCCAGCTATAACCTTAATGATCAATTCTAGCACCTTCCCCATGACAAGACATTAAGCTAACTGGCCTATAGTTTCCAGTTAGCTGCCTCCCTCCCTTCTTGAATAGAGGGGTTATATTTACTACTTTCCAATCTGATGGAGCCTTTGCAGGATCTAGTGAATTTTGGAAAATTAACACCAGTGCATCAACTACCTCATTAGCCACCTCTTTTAAAACCCTAGGATGAAGTCCATCAGGACCTGGAGACTTGTCAGCCTGCAGCTCCAACAGTTTGCTCAGTAAGGCTTCCCTAGTGATTGTAATTTCACCAAGTTCCCCTCTCCCTTCCACCTCTTCATTTACGGCTTTTACTGGAATGTTTTTTGTATCCTCTGTAGTGAAGACAAGCAAAATATTTGTTTGTTTCATCTGCCATTTCCTTACAATCTACTATTAACTCCCCATTCCTACTCTGTAGAGGACCAACACTCACTTTACTTACTTTTCTCCTTTTTAAATAGCTTTTGCTATCCGTGTTTACATTTCCAGCTAGTTTCCTCTCAGACTGCAATTTCTTTCTGCCATTCTTTATATTCTGACCAATTGTCTGGCCTGCCACTCATCTTTGCACACAGTTATATAGCTGCCTGAAAGGGTTCTGACCATTTCCCTGCTTTTTCCCCATACTCCTTTTTAAATGTTTCTCTTTCAGAATATTACTGCACTAATACCGATTCACCTGGGGTGACGATAAACCTTTGCTACAGGTTATTTATTGTGGAATTATTGGTACCTTATTCTCTCTGTAAATCAATACTGTGGGCAGCATCAGAAATCGGACTCCAGCACTTGCACTGGCAGCAATCCCATGGCAAACCTGATAATAGAAGCAGTATATCAAGACACCACAAACTGAGCCCAAGGTCATTTTTTAGGATAACCGGTGATAATTTTTTCTTTTTCTTTCATAGGATGTGAGTGTCGCTGGCATGGCCAGCATCTGTTGCTCATCCCTAATTGCTGTTCTGATTGAGATATTTCTGCATGTTTAATAAAAAGTTGTTGTTTTGATCTGATGCCAGTTTTAAAATCTGATTAATTGCCAGCCTACATCTAGAAGTTTGATTATTTAACTCCATGTTTCAATAGCGATTGCTGACAAGGTAATTCCACTCATGTCTTTTTTTTCCCTAGGTAGATGGTGGCATAATTCATAGTTTGGAAAGTGAGGTTATTCACTATGACTTCCACAAATCTTACTTTGATATATTTGTGAGTAGATTTCCTCATTTCTTTGGAAATAGTTGTTTAATGCAGCTTTAAACTCATTGCAGTTTTTATCTAATCCTTCTTGTCCTTCCCAGTTACTGGCGCTGTTCCGATTCCTTATGCTGGTTCTAGCGTATGCTCTGTGTAGATTAAACCACTGGTGGGTGATCGCGGTGAGTGATGTGATAGCATTGTTCTTGTCCTCTGTGTTAAGATGTTGAAAATCCACATATCTGTACTCTTCTCAAACCCCATTCTCAAACCAGATGAGAGGTTTATTTTAAAGTTGTGTATATTTGAATTTCTGTGATATGGGCTATCGATGCAGGAAAAAGAAGGATTTAATGTTGTTGTTGCTGGTGGCCATGTCACAACCATAAGGGAAGTGTGCAGAATCAAGCTCCCTGCAGCCTGACGTACACTGTGCTCTAACCGCAGACTCCAAAAAGCATCTCTGCTGTATCAGGTGATTGGGCACTTTACACCCAGAGGTCTGTTAGACCTTATTTAAATAAATAATCTGGTGTTTGGAAAAGTGTTTTATTTCCTTCAAATTTAGCGTCATTGCCCCCCACACTCCAGGGCGGTGCGGACAGGGCGACGCCTGTCTGGGCTGGGCGGACAGGGCGACGCCTGTCTGGGCTGGGCGGTGCAGACAGGGCGACACCTGTCTGGGCTGGACAGTGCGGACTGGACGATGCCTGTCTGGGCTGGGCGGTGCGGATGGGACGACGCCTGTCTGGGCTGGGCGGTGCAGACAGGGCGACACCTGTCTGGGCTGGGCGGTGCAGACAGGGCGACACCTGTCTGGGCTGGGCTGGGCGGTGCAGACAGGGCGACACCTGTCTGGGCTGGACAGTGCGGACAGGGCGACGCCTGTCTGGGCTGGGCGGTGCAGACAGGGCGACACCTGTCTGGGCTGGACAGTGCGGACGGGACGATGCCTGTCTGAGCTGGGCGGTGCGGACGGGACGATGCCTGTCTGGGCTGGGCTGGACGGACAGGGCGGTGCCTGTCTGGGCTGGGCTGGACGGACAGGGCGATGCCTGTCTGGGCTGGGCTGGACGGACAGGGCGACGCCTGTCTGGGCTGGGCTGGGCGGACAGGGCGACGCCTGCCTGGGCTGGGCTGGGCTGGGCGGACAGGGCGACACCTGTCTGGGCTGGGCTGGGCGGACAGGGCGACGCCTGTCTGGGCTGGGCTGGGCGGACAGGGCGACGCCTGTCTGGGCTGGGCTGGGCGGACAGGGCGCCGCCTGTCTGGGCTGGGCTGGGCGGACAGGGCGCCGCCTGTCTGGGCTGGGCTGGGCGGACAGGGCGACGCCTGTCTGGGCTGGGCTGGGCGGACAGGACGACGCCTGTCTGGGCTGGGCTGGGCGGACAGGGCGACGCCTGTCTGGGCTGGGCTGGGCGGACAGGGCGACGCCTGTCTGGGCTGGGCTGGGCGGACAGGGCGACGCCTGTCTGGGCTGGGCGGTGCGGACAGGGCGACGCCTGTCTGGGCTGGGCTGGGCGGACAGGGCGACGCCTGTCTGGGCTGGGCGGTGCGGACAGGGCGACGCCTGTCTGGGCTGGGCGGTGCGGACAGGGCGACGCCTGTCTGGGCTGGGCGGACAGGGCGACACCTGTCTGGGCTGGGCTGGGCGGACAGGGCGACGCCTGTCTGGGCTGGGCTGGGCGGACAGGGCGACACCTGTCTGGGCTGGGCTTCTACTGAAAAAGTGCTCCTGATACAACGAACAATTTGGATAAAGTGTCATAGTTTTCGTAAGTGGTCACAGCCCCCACACTTAATTAGGTTTGATTAATCCACCCTCAACACAAAGTGATGAATTATTCAATCTTTCTCCTGTGATTGTAAATATTTGTTCTCTTCACTATTCCAGATTACAACAGCTGTCACCAGTGCCTTTCTAATTGTAAAAGTCATTGTTTCCAAGGTAGGTACTTACTAAACTCTGAATAAAAGATCTTTCCAAAATTGAGATGAGTGTGCCTGGCCTTGATGTTAAGGCATCATTTAATCAAGTATGCATCAAACTGAATCAATGGGAATCAGGGGGAAAACTCTCCGCTGGTTGGGGTCATACCCAGCACAAAGGAAGATGGTTGTGGTTGTTGGAGGTCAATCATCTCAGCTACAGGACATCACTGCAGGAGTTCCTCAGGGTAGTGTCCTCGGCTCAACCATCTTCAGCTGCTTCAACAATGACCTTCCTTCCATCATAAGGTCAGAAGTGGGGATGTTCGCTGATGATTGCACAATGTTCACAACATTCACGACTCCTCAGGTACTGAAGCAGTCCATGCCCAAATGCAGCAAGATCTGGACAATAGCCAGGCATGCACTGATAAGTAGCAAGTTACATTCGCCACACAAGTGTCAGGCAATGATCATCTCCAACAAGAGAGAATCTGACTGCCTCCTGTTGACGTTCAATGGTATTACCATCGTTGAATCCCCCATTATTACCATTCTGGGGGTTACCATTGACCAGAAACTGAACTGGACGAGCCATATAAATACTGTGGCTACAAGCGCAGGTCAGAGGTTGGGAATTCTGAGGCGAGTGACTCACCTTCTGACTCCCCAAAGCCTGTCCACCATTTACAAGGCACAAGTCAGGAATGTGATGGAATATTCTCCACTTGCCGGATGAGTGCAGCTCCAACAACACTCAAAAAGCTCACACCAACCAGGACAAAGCAGCCCACTGTCCACACCCCATACATCACCTTAAACATTCACTCTCTCCATCACCGATGCACAGTAGCAACAGTGTGTACCATCTACAAGATGCACTGCAGCAACTCACCAAGGCTCCTTAGATAGCACCTTCCAAACCCGTGACCTTTATCACCTAGAAGGACAAGGGCAGCAGATGCATGGGAACACCACCACCTGCAAATTCCTCTCCGATCCACATGCCATCCTGACTGTCGCTGGGTCAAAATCCTGGAACTCCCTCCCTAACAGCACTGTGGTTGTACCAACACCACATGGACTGCAGCGGCTCAAGAAGGCAGCTCACCCTCAGCAGAGAGTGCGAGAGGAGGACCTGGGACAAGCAGTCAGCAGCACCTAGAGGAGAGTGCAAGAGGAGGATCTAGCATCTAATCTATACTCAAGTAGGAGTAAGAGTAAAATAAAAGCGAAGGTCCATATTCTATTTAGTTAAGAGATGTCAGGGGAGCTCAGTCCCGTGATTTGCACATGCTTCGCTATGTGGGAAATCCTAGACGCTCCTGGAGCTCTGGATGACCATGTGTGCAAGAGGTGTCTCTGACTGGAGCAAGTCGAGCTCTGGGTTTTGGAGCTTGAGCAGCAGCTGGGGGCAATACGGTGCATTCATGAGGCTGAGAGGGTCGTGGACAGCATGTTTCAGGATGTGGTCATCCCGCAGCTTAAGGAACTGCAAGCAGAGAGGGAATGGGTGACCACCAGACAGAAGAAGGGGACCAGGCAGGTCACGAGGGAATCCCCTGAGCGCATCTCGCTCACAAACCATTTTTCAGCCATGGAAAACCATGAGAGTGATGGTTCCTCTGTGAAGGCCAACCAGAGCCAAGGCCATGGCACTGTGGGTGGTCCAGCTGCTCAGGAAGGGGAGGAAGAAGTGTGGAAGGGTAACAGTGGTAGGGGATTTGTTAGTGAGGTGTGCAGATAGGCACTTCTGTGGCCGTAGATGTGATTGCAGGATGGTATGTTGCCTCCCGGCTGCCAGGGTCAAGGACATTATGGAACGGCTGCAGGACATTCTGAAGTGGGAGGGTGAACATCCAGAGGTCGTGGTCCATGTTGGGGCCAATGACATAGGAAGAAAGAGAAATGAGGTCCTGCAAGCAGACTTTAGGAAGTTAGGGAGGAAATTGAAAAGCAGGACTTCAAAGGTAGTAATCTCCGGATAACTCCCGGTGCCATGCAGTAGTGAGTATAGGAACAGATGAATGCGTGGCTGGAGAGCTGGTGCAGGAGGGAGAGCTTTAGATTCCTGGGGCATTGGGACCATTTCTAGGGAAAGTAGGATCTGTGCAAGTCGGACAGGTTACATCTGAACAGGAACAGGACCAACATCCTCGCGGGGAGGTTTGCTAATGCTGCTGGGGTGGATTTAAACTAAATGGCAGGGGGGTGGGATCCTGAAAAGTAGTTCAGAGGGAGAGAAGCTGAGATGGAATTAGAAGTTAAAACACTAGTAAGTGAGTGTGGAAAGCAGAGGAAACATAGGCTAGATAAGAAAGAAGTGAGTTTAGCAAGGCTGACTGGAACATATTTTAATGCAAGGAGCCTGAGGAAGACGACAGATGAGCTGAGGGCACAGATAGGCATGTGGGAGTATGTTATCATAGCTATGACCGAGACCTGGCTAAAAGAGCAGGATTGGCAGCTCAACATTCCTGGTTATAGGGTATTCAGGTGAGATAGAGAGAGGGTTAGAAGAGGGGGGGGTTACAATATTGATCATGAAATCAATTATATCAGTGAGGAGGGATGATAACTTGGAAGAATCATCCAATGAGGCCATATGGGTAGAAGTAAAAAAAACACAAAAGGGGCAAACACGCTGTTGGGTGTGTACTATAGGCCCCCAAACAGTCAGGGAGAGACAGAGGATCAAATATGTAATCAAATTTCAGAGAAGTATAAGAATAATAGGGCACTAATAATGGGGGATTTTAACTACCCAAATATTAACTGGGATTGTTTTAGTGTGCAAGGTAAGGAAGGAGCAAAATTCTTAAGTTGCATCCAGGAGAATTTTTTTAGACATATATAGAAAGCCCAACAAGGGAGGGGGCAATACTGGACCTAATATTCGGAAAGGAGCCTGGGCAGGTGGAAGGCATATCAGTAGGGGAGCATTTTGGAGATAGTGACCATAACTCAGTTAGACTTAGGATAATTATGGAAAAGGATAAGGTTGGGCCGGGAATAAAAGTTCTAAACTGGGGAAAGGCTAATTTTACTAAGCTACGATGCGATTTGGCCCAAGTGGATTGGGAGCAGTGACTTGCAGGTAAAACTGTGTCAGAGCAGTGTGAGGCATTCAAGGAGGAAATAGCGAGAGTACAGGGCAAATATGTTCCCATAAAGACAAAGTGGGGTGGGGGGCAGTGGCAGGGCCAAGTCCAAGTCCAGAGAATCCTAGGTGTCAAGAGACATAGAGGTTAGGATTAAGAAACAAAGAGAAGCTTATGTCAGACATCGAGGGCTCAATATGGCAGAGCCCTCGGAGGAGTATAAAAAGTGCGAAGGGGAACTTGAAAAGGAAATTAGGAAAGCTAAGCGAGTACATGAGAAAGCATTGGTGGGTGGGATAAAGGAAAACCCAAAGGGTTTTTTTTTAATATATAAAGAGCAAGCGAATAACTAGGGAAAGAGTAGGGCTAATTAGGGACCATAGAGGCAATCTGTGTGTGGAGCCGGAAGACGTGGGTACAGTCCTCAATGAATACTTTGTGTCGCTCTTCACAATGGAAAAGGACGATGCAATTATAGACATTAGGGTGGAGGACTGTGAAATATTAGAGGAAATTAACATACAGAGAGAGGAAATGCTAATGGGTTCAGCAGCCTTAAAAGTGGATAAATCTGCAGGCCCGGATGAGATGTATCCCAGGCTGTTGAGGGAGGCAAGGGAAGAGATAAAGGCCCTGGCAGTAATTTTCAAACCCTCTCTGGCCATAGGTGAGGTGCCAGAGGACTGGAGGACTGCTAATGTTGTCCCATTATTAAAAAGGGGAGGTAGGATTAGACCAGGAAATTACAGGCCCAGTCAGTCTAACCTCGGTGGTGGAGAAGTTACTAGAAAGAATTCTGAGGGACAGAATATATCTGCACTTGGAGAAACACAGATTAATCAGGGATAGTCAGCATGGATTTGTTAAACAAAGGTCGTGTTTGACAAATTTGATTGGATTTTTTGAGAGGTAACCAGGAGTGTTGATGAGGGTAATGCATTTGATGTGGTCTACATGGACTTTAGCAAGGCTTTTGAAAAGGTCCCTCACGACAGACTGGTCAAAAAAGTAAGAGCCAATGGGATTCAAGGCAAAGTGGCATGTTGGATCCAAAATTGGCTAAGAGGCAGGAAGCAGAGGGTGATAGTAGAGGGATGTTTCTGTGACTGGAAGTCTGTTTCCAGTGGGGTTCCGCAGGGCTCGGTGCTGGGGCCCTTGCTGTTTGTGGTGTACATAAATTATTTGGACTTAAATGTAGGGGATATGATCAAGGAGTTCGCGGATACGGAAATTGTTAGGGTGGTAAATAGTGAGGAGGATAACCGTAAACTGCAGGAGGATATCAATGGGCTGGTCAGGTGGGCAGAGCAGTGACAAATGGAATTCAACCTGGAAATGTGTGAGGTAATGCACCTGGGGAGAGCTAACAAGGCAAGGGGTTACACTATGAATGGTAGGACCATGGAAAGTGCTGAAGATCAGAGGGACATTGGTGTGCATATCCACAGATCCCTGAAGGTAGCAGGGCAGGTAGATAAGGTTTTTAAGAAGGCATGTGGGATACTTGCATTTATTAGCCAAGGCATAGAATACAAGAGCAGGGAGGTTATGCTGGAACTGTATAAAACACTGGTTAGGCCACAACTGGAGTACTTCTTGGAGTTCTGGTCACCGCTTTATAGGAAGGATGTGATTGCACTGGAGAGGGTGCAGAGGAGGTTTACCAGGATGCTGCCTGGGCTGAGTTATGAGGAAAGATTGGATAGGCTAGGGTTGTTTTCCTTGGAGCAACGAAGGTTGAGAGGGGATCTGATAGAGGTGTGTGAGATTATATGGGGCATTGATAGGATGGATAGGAAAGCATGTTTTCCATTAGTAGAGGGGTCAATAACCAGGGGGCATAGATTTAAGGTAAGAGGTAGAAGGCTAAGAGGGGAGTTGAGGAGAAATTTTTTCACCCTGAGGGTGGTGGGAGTCTGGAACTCACTGCCTGAAAGGGTGGTTGAGTCAGAAACTCTCGTAACATTTAAGAAGTATTTAGATATTCACTTGCATTGCCATAGCCTCCAGGGCTATGGGCCAAGCACTGTAAGGATTAGTGTAGTCAGATCTTTGTTGACCGGTGCGGACATGATGGGCCGAATGGCCTCCTCCTGTACTGTAGACACCTGAGTCATCACCATCTAAAGAGCAATTAAGGATGGGCAATAAATGCTGGTCTAGCCAGTGAACCACATCCTGGAAAGAAAGTTTTTAAAAATTACTGAGATTGTCTCCCATCACTCTCTTCCTTTAATTTGTTAAACGGATCTTGTTTTCCTTTAGCTTCTGGTCCAAGGTACAGCCTTTGCCTATTTACTGCCAATCATCTCTTTCATACTGGCCTGGATCGAGACCTGGTTCCTGGATTTTAAGGTGTTGCCACAAGAGGCAAAGGATGAAAACAGTAAGTCCAGTTACTGTTCCTTTGTACTCTCTATCCCCTCGTTCTGATGTCAGATTAATTTGCAGACCGAGCAGGTGAAATAGTTGGTGCAGATAAAGGGTGATTTATGACACTGAATTTTAGTCTTTTTCAATGAAGTCAATCTAACCCCTTGTTTTATTCACAAGCTTTTCCCTGTCCATTCTACTCTTGCTGTAACACTTCTTTAAAGTTATAGAGTTATAGAGGTCCACAGCACAGAAAAAAGCCCTTCGGCCAAACGAGTCTGCGCCGGTCAAACAAGTACCTAACTATTCTAATCCCATTTTCCAGCACTAGGTCCATAGTCTTGTATGCCATGGCATCGCAAGTGCACATCCAAATACTTCTTAAATGTTATGAGGGTTTCTGCCTCTACCACCCTTTCAGGCAGTGAGTTCCAGATTCCCAACACCCTCTGGGTGAAAAAATTATTCCTCACATCACCTCTAAAACTCCTGCCCCTTACCTTAAATCTTTTCCCCCTGGTTATTCATCCCTCCACCAAGGTGAAAAGTTCCTTTCTGTCTACCCTATCTATGCCCCTGATAATTTTATACACCTCAATCATGCCCTCCCTCAATCTCCTCTGCTCCAGGGAAAATAACCCAGTCTGTCCAATCTCTCCTCATAACTAAAACTCTCCAGCCCAGGCAACATCCTGGTAAATCTCCTCTGCTCTCTCTCTAGTGCAATCAAATCCTTCCTATAATGCAGATAACAGAACTGCATGCAATACTCTAGCTGTGGCCGAACCAGTGTTTTATACAATTCCAGGATAACCTCCCTGCTCTTATATTCTATGCCTCGGCTAATAAAGGCAAGTGCCCCATATGACGCCTTAACCACCTAATCTACCTGTCCTGCTACCTTAAGGGACCGGTGGATATGCACACCAAGGTCCCTCTGACCCTTGATACTTCCCAGGGTCCTACCATTCATCGTGTATTCCCGTGCCTTGTCCTGCCCAAGTGCATCACCTCACATTTATCCGGATTAAATCCCATTTGCCACTGACCAGCCCGTCTATATCCTCCTGTAATCTAAGGCTATCCTCCTCACTATTTACCACCCCACCAATTTTCATGTCATCCGCGAACTGACAGATCAACCCTCCTACATTCAAGTCTGAATCGTTTATATACACCACAAACAGCAAGGGGCCCAACACCCATCCCTGTGGAACCCCACTGGACACAGGCATCCAGTCACAAAAACACCCCTCAATCATCACCCTCTGCTTCCTGCCACTCAGCCAATTCTGGATCCAATTTACCAAATTGCCTTGGACCCCATGGGCTTTTACCTTCGTTATCAGTCTCCCATGCGGGACCTTATCAAAAGCCTTGCTGAAGTCCAAGTAGACTACGTTAAATGCATTGCCCTCATCTACACACCTGGTCACCTCTTCGAAAAATTCAATCAAATTGGTCAGATATGACCTCCCCTCAACAAAAGCACGCTGACTGTGCTTGATTAATCCCTGCCTCTCCAAGTGTAGATTAATTCTGTCCCTCAGAATTGCTTCCAATAGTTTCCCCACCACTGAGGTTAGGCTGACTGGCCTGTAGTTCCCTGGTTTATCCCTTCCTCCCTTCTTGAATAACGGTACCACATTGGCTGTCCTCCAGTCCTCTGGCACCTCTCCTGTGGCCAGAGAGGTATTGAAAATTATTGCCAGCACCCCTGCTACATCCTCCCTTGCCTCACTCAACAGCCTGGGGTACATTTCATCTGGGCCTGGAGATTTATTTACTTTTAAGCCTGCCAGTCCACTTAGAACCCCCTCCCTTTCTATGCTAATTTCTTTAATTATATCACAGTCCTTCTGCCTGATCTCCATACCCACGTCATCCCTCTCACTCATGAACACTGACACAAAGTATTCATTTAGAACCCTACCTATATATTCCGGCTCCACACTCAAATTACCACTATGGTCCTTAATGGGCCCTACTCTTTCCCTAGTTATCCTCTTACTCTTAATGTACTTGTAAAATAACTTTGGATTTTCCTTTATTTTACCCGCCAATGTTTTTTCATGCCCCCTTTTTGATCTCCTAATTTCCTCTTTAAGTTTCCCCCTACACATTCTATACTCCTCTAGGGCTTCTGCTGTTTTGAGCCCTCGGTATCTGCCATAAGCCTCCCTTTTCCTCTTTATCCAATCCTGTATATCCCACGACATCCAGGGTTCCCTGGATTTGTTGGTCCCACCCTTTATCTTTACTGGAATATGTTGGCCCTGTACTCTCCCTACTTCCTTCTTGAATGAGCCCCACTACTCTGACGCAGATTTACCTAAAAGTAGCTGTTCCCAGTCCACTCTGGCCAAATCACATCTGATCTTAATAAAATCGACCTTCCCCCAATTTATACCTCTGATTTCTGGCCCATCCTTGTCCTTTTCCATAACAACCTTGAATCTAACGGCGTTATGATCACTATCTGCAAAATGCTCCCCCACTGATACCTCTACCACTTGCCCGGCTTCATTCCCTAAAATTAGTAAATAGGCCGGTTTTCAAATTTGGAATGTGTGATACTGCCAAGTCAGTAGTTACAACTTGTAACTTGTTGCTTTGGGGATATAAATTATAATAAATCCCACGTACATTTTGTTCTGCCGGTGCCTGTAATACACGTATTATTCTTTCTGTTCTAGGAGTCTTTACAGTAGCAGAACATGCACCTCTCATCATTCCTGGCCCCCTCTCTGATGGCCAGTTTTATTCTCCTCCTGAATCTGTTGTTGGTGAGTATTGTAAGTGTGTAATGGAGATTGTAGGGCAGATTTGATGCTTTTGGCACATGGTGCCAACACTCATCACATCTGTTTATGGAATAATAAGCTATTAATTTCCCACAAACATGTGTTCATCCATGTGAAATGTGCAAAGCACATTAAGAATATTAAAGGTCTGATTAATTCCTACCTAAATATCCCATTGATATTTTGGAACCAAATCTCCATTAATTGGCCATTCACCAAGTTTCTGCATAGAGCAAGACATCTGTGAGATGGTGAAGACCAGCAGTTGCCCAGGACACTTTGCAGAGACTGAGTAGGCATGTTCTCCTACTCTTCCCAAGCACTCACCTCATTACCAGTGATCTTTGCATTTTTGCAGTTTTGAAATAAATCACTCTCCAGAATTGGCACTCCCACCATATCCATCCTCTTCACTGTACAGTTTTTCCCCTCAAACTGACTCTGTGACTGTAACCCTTGCTGTTGTTTGTTGAACGAATGTGAGCATCTCTGAATTTAGTGCCTGCTGCAGTGCATTCCCTCCCTAAACACCTGTTTTAAACTGACAACCTAATCCTGGCCTTGCTCTTGGTGTGAGCCACTGAACCTCACCATTTTCTGGAACCTGCCTGTTCCCATAGTCTTCATCACTGACATACTCAATTGTGACCACTTCATTTTAGCCCTCTGCACCTGTAGCCCCCTAACCACCTCCCATCTCCTGCACCTACATTGGTGGAAGAAAGTTCCTCCCCTGAAATCACTGAAGATAACTGCTTCTTCCCTGCACCATCAATCAAACCTTTAATCCCTGCCTCCCTGGCCTCCAGAAAATCTGTGGAATTTATGGATTTCTTTTTTCCAAGATGCAGACCATCCTTTCTCCTGCTTCTGCTGCTTACCCCATTTCCCTCTTCCCACCTCTCTCTCCTCCTCAACCCAACTCTTTCACCAAGCATTTTGGCCACTCACCCAACATCTCTCTCCATTTTGTCTGACATGTCTCTGTACAGTAACCCTGTGATTTTGTTTATGTTAAAGATATAATATAAATACACGTTGGTTTAACTGTTTTCCTACATAAATCATTGTGATATTCCTAACTTGTTTTGAAATGGAATGGGGACCAGTCCTTCAGTTTGAACAGTTGAGCTTCGCTGGTGCTGTGTGTGTTTCTCTTCACTGCTGTAAGTGTCATCACTCTCTGGCTGTGAGCTGAAAGCCACACACTAACTGGAAGGACAGTTCTCTATTGAACAGAAGGAAAGGCCTCCTAATATTACAAATGAATTTGCACAAAAGTCCAACTGCCTTGTTCCAAGTCTTTGGTTATCATGCTCTCATGTGAATTGAATCAGTAAGATGTTTAAAAATAAGTTTGTGAGAAAAACCCTTCATAAAGGTTTTGTCACTTTTTTTTACAAACACACAACGCTGTTTGGTTTCAATTTGATTTATATTGTTCCACACATACATTGCAGCAAAAGTCAGCTACAGCCTCTTTAGTGGTTCTTATTCCTGGGTAATAAATGTTTGTTAAATAGTTTTTGGAGACTATTGCTTTGCTCAGAATATACTTTCTTGTGCCATAATATGTGGTTCTAAAATTAGGTTTAATCTTGTGTCATAAGCAATTACTGAACTTTGTTAACCTTTGCTGTGGTATGTCAATTATAGCCTAAACTTCTGCATTTTGTTCAGCCTTTTTAAGCGTAAATTCAATTCGAGCCAGTATAGAAGAGGCCAAGTTGATGCTGATTCCCAGAATTACATTTGCTGAAGTGCAGAGCAGATGTTTACTGGTGACTGCCCTCCAGTTGTAACCATGCTGATATGGACTGTAAAGGACAGTGAAGCTGGAGTGAGTGTTGATGTGGTTTGGTTTTTGGAAATAGTTCAATTTCCTCCCTCAGTTAGACTGGTGGTGTTAGGGTGCATACGTTAGTGTTAGGATGTGTAAGTTAATAGGGTGATGGCCCATAAGTTCCCCATCTGTGGGCTGTGTCTGTTCCAGCTATCAGCTCATTGAGCAGTGTGCAATATGACAGGAGCCCCATCTCTCCACCACATCCTCTCCTCTTCAGTTATTTTTGTACAGAGATGGGTTAAAACTTATATTGGTTCCTTGAGAGACTGATTCTCTGCTACAGGAGCCTGTTTCCCGAATATCTCCAGAGCCATGATCTTAAACCACAGCGAGTATTTCCTGTATCGTGCGATTCTCGGCTGTGCTGTCTGTGTTAAGTTGATGCAGGTGTTGGCTGTAAAGGAGTTTAACTGTTTTCAGCCACAAAACAACCACTTCTCTGATCTTGGGCTCTCTCCTTCAGAAATAACAAAACTTTCGATTTTTTTCTCTCCAAGAGAAAACATTTTTTAATGACACAGGCTGGTTCTAATTGAAGGGACTGCTCAGTTTGGCATTAAAAACAATCCACTTGGTAAATATTTGAATGTTTAATTTCTGTCTGCTGTGAAATGAAATAGGTTAAACTTTAAAAGCCCTTGCCCCACCACCCCTCCACCCTTTGCTGTGGAGTACAGTAAGGCTACAGTTAGAGCACTGCATACAGTTCTGAGCTCCACATTATAGGGAAGATGTTGAAGTGATGGATGGTGTGGAATGCAGCACAGGTTCTTTGGACTGCTGCATACTGCAGGGAGTTACAAATTCGACAGAAGACCTAAATTGGGCCTGTTTTTGTTGAACAGAGGTTGATGGAAGTAGAATCATAGAATGATGCAGCACAGAAGGAGGCCATTTGGCCCATCATGCTTGTGCCATCTCCCTGAAAGAGCTATCCAATCAGTAACCCCCCCACCCTTTTCCTATCGACCTGCAAATGTTTATTTTTCAAATATTTGTCTAATTCCCTTTTGAGTGTGACTATTAAATCTGCTTCCACCACACTCTCAGGAAGTACATTGCAGGTCACAACAACTCAGGGTTTCAATAAAAAGTTTCCTCATGCTGCCTTAAGCCTGTGTGCTCTGGTTCCTGTCCATTTTGCTGCTGGAAACAGATTCTCCTGATTTACTCTATCTCAATCGTTCACGGTTTTAAACACCTCTCTTCAATCTCCCCAGTTCCCCAAGGTGAACAACTTCATCTTCTCTAGTTTGTCTATATAACTGAATCCGTCATCGGTAGTGCCATTCTGGTAAGCCTCCTCTGCACCCTTCTTAAGGCGTGACATCCTTCCTAAAGTGTGGCCCCCAGAATTGCCCATATTACACTAGCTGGGGCCTTACTAGTGTTTTAAGCCAAGGATCCTGTGTGCCTTTTAACAATCTTTACAACTTGCCCTGCCACCTTCAAAACTTATGTATACGCCCTCCCCGCAACCCCTCTATTTCTACACCCCCTCTAAAATTGTACCATTTAGATTATATTACCTCTGCTCATTCAACCTACCCAAATGTAGCACTGCACACTTCTGTTAAATTTCATCTGTCATGCATCTGCCCATTTCAATAGTCTGAATCCTGAAATCTGTTGCTACTTTCCTCCTTGTTTACTACATTTCCAAGTTTCATGTCATCTGCATACTTTGAAATTATGATCTATAAAACCAATTCCAGGTCATTAATATATATCAAAAAGAGCAAAGGTCCTCATACTGACTCCTGGGGGACTTGTATGTATGCTTCTCTCCAACTGAAAAACCACCATTAACACTGCTTTCTGTCTCTTGGTCAATTTTGTATCCATGCTGCCGCTGCCCCTTTAACCCCACGGGCATCAATTTTTCTAACAAGTCCATTTTGTGGTCCTTTGTCAAATACCTTTTGACAGTCCGCACACAGCATCACCTTCAACTCTCTATGTAATTCAAAGAACTCAGTGAAGTTAGTCAAACGCGATTTGCTGTTAACAAGTCCATTTCATTTAATTTCATTCATTAGCCCACGTTTTCCCAATGGCAATTCATTTTGTCTCACGCTGTTGTCTCTAAAATTTCCCTACCACCGATGTTGGGTTGTCTGTCCTGTAGGTACTGGGGTTTATCTGTCCCTCCTTTCTTGAACAGAGGATTAGCAGCTGCAAACCTCCAGTGCTCTTTCAGCACTTCACTATTTAAGGAGATTGTGGCCAGAACCTCCACAATTTCCACCCTTACTTCCCTCAGTATTTAGGATGCATCCTCTCTGTACCAGTTAAGCACTGCTAACCTGTTAGCTTTCTCTGCTTTACTTTATGCTATCCAACATTGCTACCACCTTCTCCTTTACTGCTACGTTGACAGCATCCTCTTCTTTAGTGAAGACTGATGCAAAGCACTCAGTACCTCAACTATACCTGCTAATTCTACCAGCAGATCACCTTTTTGGTCCCTAATCAGCTCTGTCCTCTTTACTATTTATGTGTGAGAAAAAACTTCTGGGTCCCCTTATTATGTTACCGGCTAATCTATTCTCATTCTCTCTTTGTCTCTCGTTTCCTTTGTTTGGTTTTCCTCTGTACTTTTTGTATTCAGCTTGGTTCTCCACTGAATTTTAACTGACATTTCTTAAAACCCTCCTTTTTCTGTTTCATTTAAATTCTTTAAATTTGTTGCATTTCTTTAGACACCAAGGAAGCTCTAGCTTTGGATGGGAACCTGTCTACTCTTTATGCAAAAGCAAAATTCTACAGAAGCTGGAAATCTGAAATAAAAACAAAAATGCTAAGATTGAGATCATCAGTTCTGATGAAAGGTGATTTCGACCTGAAACATTGGACCGTAACCTCCGAGCTCCCCAACGTCGGATTTGGGGGGTACCCCAAAGATGCGCTGGTGAACCCCCCTCAGAACCTCAATGGTCAGGGTTTGCACGGCAATTGCCCAGAAGCGCAAACTTCCTTTGGGCAATTGCCCTGCGCTGGAAACCATCTGAAATGCAATTTAAATGGCAAACTCCAGATGATTCTGGCTGTGTTACACAAAAAGTTACTCAGGAAATGTTAGAAGAATCCAAGTCCCTTGTAACTTCTGTCTGACCATTGTAAAGACACAAACCACCTGACCACCCCCCTGCCCTCCCGACCCAATCCAATGCCCACCGCCTCCCTCGGCCCTTTGACCCCCCCTCCCCCCCAACCAGCCCCCATGGTGTCCAACAGTGCTGTAAAAAAGGGAACGTGTCCTTCTTCAACCCAACTCTGCTGGACTACAACAGTGGACTTCAGAGACAGCTGCTGTGCCTGGATCTCGCCCAGCCTGAGCCAGAAGGTTGGCTGAGACGGGCATGGGAGAAATTTTGCATAAATAATTGGGCATGGAGTGGCAATCCGACACTGATTGCCACTCTGAGGAAGTTATGGCCCATTAACTCTGTTTCTCTCCGCAGATGCTGTCTGACCTGCTGAGTATTTCCTGCAATTTTATTATTATTATTATACTCTTCACACAAACTGTCTCCTCTTGGGAGGCCTCCCTTCAATTATGAGAAGATGGGGCAGAATTGATAGAAACAGATTGTTTTCAGTGGTAAAGGATGTGAATGAGGGTCCATTGATCTAAGGGTAAATGTAAGCAATTTAGGAAAAGGACAGGAGAAACCCCTTTAGAGATTGTGAGGCAGTGGAAGCACTACTGGAATTACCGATTGAAACCGAACCATGTTAACATTTAAGAAGAGGTTAGAGAGTTGTTTGAAGGAAAATGGGGACAGGGCAGGTACATGGAATTAGAATACTTCAATGGAATATAACATACAGAACAGGCTAGACTTAATTACGTGTTTCTGTGTTGCAATTTCTGTATAATCATAGAAGCAGAGATGCCTGAAAATGACAGTGTTGCCTCTTTTAACCTTCCAATTATGTATTTATTTATCATTTTCAGATTGGAAAAAATAGTCACCAGTGTTAGCCCAAAATGTACCTCCTGAATGTAGACATAATTCACGTCTATTGTGTCTGAGGCACAAGAAATTATCAGGAGATTAATATTGTGTGTGTTTAATTTGTAGATTCTGATGAGGAAGATGATGCTGAGCGTTCAAAATACTAACAGGTGTGGAAAATGGCAAAGCTGTTGACTCCTATTTGCACTATTCATGTCCAGGCTTGTGAGTGAGAATACTGACTGGCTGCATGGTTTCACAGTTACACAAAAAGAAAGAAGTTATTGTTAAGCACTCTTTACTTCAGCCTCTTTCTCTGGAATGTGCAATATGCTCTATCCCTTTGACATACCCTCACCCTATTTCTTCTCCACCGATCTTCGTAATATACAGCATTCTCCCTGCTCTATTGGAAGTGTGATTCTGTTGAAGCTCAAATTGAGGTTCAGACAGCCAGCTCCTTGGCTCATTGGAACAAGTGCATGAACTTTCTAGTACCAAACTTTACTGTTGGGATAGACTCCATCTGAGCCAGACTGGAACCTGGTTCCTAACAGATAGAATGAATAGGAGTTTAAACTAGTGGGCGGAGAGGAGGACCTGGATAGATACAGTAGTATAGATAATAGTTTGGAAACAAAGAAAAGGGAAGAGCATAGAGAAACAGTCAGAAATTGCCCTTTGAGCCCCACAGATAAAAGAAGAACTGAAAGATGTGAAGTAATTGAACCAGGAGAGAGAGAATTAGGAAATATGAGTGTAAAATATTAGAGCAGAAGGGCAGCTTGGGCTCTGGGGCCCAATTAAGTTTTCTTTATACAAACAATTTCAATTAATTGCAGGCAAAAGTTCAATTTGGAGAGCCTGACATGGTAACCATAACGGAGACATGACTATAAGACTGTCAAGACTAGGAACTAGATATACCAGGTTACAAGATCTACAGGAAAGCCAGGGAAAGTGGCAGATGGAGAGGGGTAGCTTTAATGATTACGGGTGAAATCACTTCAATGATGTGAGAGGATATAACGAAAGTAAACAGGCAGTGGAGATTTTATGGGTAGAATTAAGAATTACGGCTGTAGCAGGAGTTGTGTATAGGCCCCCTTTAGTAGTAGCTGTGAAGTAGTAGCTTGTATAATTGCTGAGATTAGACAAGCATGTAGTAAAAGCAGAATAGTTTTAATGGTTTGGGGGGATTTTAACTTTCACATAGATTAGGATGATCAGACTAGCATTGTAAGGGGATGAGTGTCCCTTTTGGAATCTCACTTAGGTTTGGAGCCGTACTGTGGACGAAGAGGAATGAGACTCTCAATACCAAGCAATGTATGAAAACAACAATCTTTATTAAACAACTGTTAAACAATTGTTAAAGATTAAAAGAAAATTAAAGAAAGATAACTTTTTTGAAAAGAAAGGAAGAAAAGCAACTTTACGTATATACTAAACATACCATATTACAAATACAAAGATGGTAAAACACCCCCAAATTGGTCTGTTCACGACAGCTCCCCCAAGTGGTGAAATTCCCCTTGGTTCATACATCACCAAGTCTTCGAATAACCTTACACGGTAGTGGACACTCCTGTCAGTCACTCTGTCGACATTACTTGGTCTCCTGTAGTTTTGAGTAATTGGCTAATCCACTCTGACTGCAACCCCAAATGTTGGATGCTGTGCCCCTTTAAGTCCAATTCCTGGCTCCATTCCAGCCTTTCTCAAACCAGGGGCCTGGTAAACACGAGCCTTTATCCAATTCTCCTCACAGGCACTGCAAGGCTTTGCAAACTTTGCAATATTCAAGTTGTTACCCATCTTTTGATGGTGTCTCCCATCTGTCATCAATCAGATTGTGTATCCATCAATCAAACTCCATCTCCTGATTCCACACCATACTTGACCACCCCACGTTCAAGGTTATTCGTTGTCCTAGCTTGTAGTTCAAGAAAAATGACTTCTGTTAAACAAAGACAACTTTTATTTTATTAAGTCTGGCTTGAAAAGAGAAACTGATGATGTGGGCGAAATACCAGCTGTGAATGGCCAGTATGATAAACAAGATCCTGGGAAAACAAGTCTACAGTTAACAATATCACTACTGATTTGTATTGTTTAATTATTTGACTTATATTGACACAATAACACTTACTTTGTAGCCCTTAATTTAAAACTAACTTTACGAATATTCAATACAGGCTTAAAATTGAGCAAAGCAGAAATAAAATGCAAAAGTATAAAATTACAAAAGTTACTGGCTACAGGATAACAGCACATGTCAGAAGGAACAAAAATATACTTGCCAATAAAGACAGCCATAGACAACTAAAGAAGTGAAAGACGACTAAACTAAAAGAAAAAGCATACAAAAATGTAAAATTTATCAATTTTGCTTCCAATTTCCACCCCTCTCTTACCTTCACATGGTCCATCTCTGACACTTCCCTTCCTTGACCTCTCTGTCTCCATTTCTGTTGATAGACTGTTCACCAATATTCATTACAAGCCCACCAACTCCCACAGCTACCTCAACTACAGCTCCTCACACCCTGCTTCCTGTAAGGACTCCATCCCTTTCTTCCAGTTCCTTCACCTCCGTTGCATCTGTTCCGATGTTGCCACTTTCCAAAACACCCCTTCTGACATGTCTTCCTTTTTCCTGAGCCAAGGGTTACCCCCGCTGTGGTTGACAGGGCCCTCAGCCGTGTCCGACCCATCTCCCACACGTCTGCCCTCACCCCTTCCCCACCCTCCCAAAACCATGATAGAGTCCCTCTTGATCTCACTTTTCACCCCACCAGCCTCCGCCATTCCCGCCAATTCCAGCATGATGTCACCACCAAACACATCTTCCCCTCATCTCCCCTGTCAGCATTCCATAAGGACTGTTCCCTCCGGGACACCCTGGTCCACTCCTCCATCACTCCCAACACCTCAGCCCCTTCCCACGGCATCTTCCCATGCAACCGCAAAAGGTGCAACACCTGCCCCTTGACCTCCTCCCTCATCACTGTCCAAGGCCCCAAACTCTCCTTTCAGGTGAAGCAGTGCTTCACTTGCACCTCCTTCAATTTGGTTTACTGTATTCGCTCCCCTCTACATTGGGAAGACTAAACGCAGACTGGGTGACCACTTTGCCGAACACCTTCGCTCAGTCCACAGGCATGACCCAGATCTCCCTGTCGCTTGCCATTTCAACTCACCACCCTGCTCTCTTGCCCACATGTCCGTCCTTGGCCTGCTGCATTGTTCCAGTGAAGACCAACGCAAACTGGAGGAACAGCACCTCATCTTCCGACTAGGCACTTTACAGCCTTCTGGATTTAACATTGAGTTCAACAACTTCAGAACTCTCTCTTCCACCTCTACTCCTTTTATAATCCATTTTTTATCTTTATTTTTATTATTTTCATGTTTATTTATTCCTTTTTTCCCCCAACCACAGAGCCATCTGTCACTTGTTTCTATGTTATGCTTTCACAGGGTGCTGACCCTTGTTCTGCTATTAACACCTTCTGCCACAATCAGCATCTTCTTTAGTCTTTAAGACTATCATTAACACTCCCTCTGTCCTGTGTCCATGACATCTTTGTCAATCTCTCCTCAGCTCCCACCTATCCCTGACCTTCTACCTTACTTCACCTGCTCCACTCCTTAAACAATATAAAATCCATCACATTTCTACTCTTTGGCTCTAAAGAAGTCATACGGACTCAAAAGGTTAACTCTGTTTCTCTCTCTGCACGGATGCTGCCAGACCTGCTGAGTTTTTCCAGCACTTTCTGTTTTTATTGCAAAATACCCTGTTCCTGTGATCTTTAATTTTGTTCTTTTCTTTCCTTCCCTGGGCCGACATTGATACTGGGATCATCTCACCCAGGCAGCAAGTTATTTGCTGCACACCACGACAATTATTGAACTCTCCGAAACTTCAAAACTGCATTTAAGCACAATAATTGTGTTGTAATCATTCGTAATACAGAACAAAGATTTTCCATGTGACGGTTTCACACCTGGTGCTTAAACTGTTGTGGCCAGTGTATCGGTTATAAAAAAATTCTGGTATGAATCCCTGACAATAGGCCAACCCTCTGGTGGGTTGTGTTATATTTGGGTTGTACAAACTGCCATTACTTGTTGTGGTCCACAACCCTAACTAGAAATACCTTTATCTTATAATCTTATGTTTCAGGTTCATAATGTAAACCCAGCAAGATTTCAGAAGTAATTAATTTTAAGCAAATGTTGCAATAACCTGTGTTTTAAGTTGACATAAAAAGCTGCCATAAATGTTAACATTTTGTACATTTTAGCAGCTGTGTGCCATAAGAACAGCGGGTGGCCCTTCAGCCCCTGGTGCCTGTTCTGGCTTTCTATTACGTCATGGCTTATCTGTACCTTAACTTCATTTTCTTGCCTTTGCTCCATATCCCTTGATACCCTTAAGCCAACAAAACTCCACTGATCCCAGGCTTGAAATACTCATTTGAACACAGGGATGTTGGGGTTGTGGGTCCAGATTTCCATTAACCTTTGTGTGAAGAGGTGCTTCCTGATTTTGCCCCTGAACAGCCTGGCTCTCATTTTAAGATCATGTCCCCTTGTTCTGGATTCTCTTACTAGAGGAAATAGTTTCTCCATTTCTACCCTATCAAATTGCTATCATTTTGAGCAGCTTGATCAGATCATCTGTCAACCTTCTGCACCCGAGGGAAGACAAGCCATGTTTATGCAACCTGTCCTCAATTTAACCTCCTTGCCCCATTGCGCTGGTGAATATACACTGGACTCCCTCCAAAGCCTGAGGTGTGGTGCCAAGAAATGAACACACAACTGCAGATGGGATCTGACTAAACCCCAATTAACTGAACAAAAACAAAAATACCTGGAAAAACTCAGCAGGTCTGAACTGAATCTTACCTTAGTTCCCTTTGTATTTCAGCCCCACTGAGATTAAAATGAGCTCACCCCTTCACTCTATCTTTTGAAGTTTTGTTCTGTTTGTAAAGCTTTTGTTAGCTGACAGCTGAGCTGGTTTAGTTTTCACAGTAAACAGTCAGTGGTAAGGAATGTGTTGGTTTATGATTCATAATCAGCATAAAGCATCAGAAAAGAACCTCTTGTCATTATTTACTGATGAAGAGTGAAAGTAGGGTGCTTGGTAATATTTTGTTGACTCACTTGCATGAAATAATCCAACATTGAGTTGCCGTTGATGGGAACACTATAGCTTCTTAGCTAGTGGTCCCAGCTCTGTTCATTAGCTATTAAAGTTAAATTGGAATGATTCCTGCATTGTATCAGATGCAATCTTAATTGGTTTACAAGTGTCTGATTTATTTCACGCACTTCTGCTCTCACCCCTTCCCCTCGCTCCCAGAATGATAAGGTTCCCCTTGTCCGCACCAGCCTCATATTCAACAGTTTCATCCTCTGCTATTTTCACCCCTTTCAACGTGATGCCACCATCAAATAGTTCCATAGTTTCAAACCATAGGGCAGGATTTTCCCCCCAGTCAGGGTGGGACGTTGAAGTGTGGGTGCACAAGAGGCGCGCCTCTGATTGGCACCCCCAATCGGGGACGTGCTGCCATTTTGTGGGCTGGCCAATTAAGGCCCGCCCAGTGTGACATCCGCATGGAAGCGCTGAGCGCTCCCTGTGCAGGTGGGGGAAAATCCCTAAACCCAGGAGTGCGCTGTTTTGCGCATGCGCACGAAAGAGCACACTCACCTCCCTGAGGCTAAGTGCTGCCTCAGGGAGATCGGCTCTACTGTCAAAAATATTAAAAATAGAAAAAAGACCCTGACATGTCCATAACTTATTAAAAAGCTTTAATTAAGTTTTTTAAAGCCTACATGAAACCTCATTCCGCCCGTGGTTGAGGTTTCATGCTTTTTCTGAAGCCCGCCAGGGCTCTTGGCCTGCCCACCAGCCTTAAGGTTGGTCAGTCAGGTCCATTAATTACTTCAATGACTCTGTCAATGGCCTCACTTAGCCATTGATAGGTCGGTGGGCCCACAGCTGATTTAGCTGCAACCCCGCCTGTCTGAAAATTTAAATGGGGCGCGGTGACATCGGGAGTTCTGCCCGACATCACCATGAGTCATTTTACTCGTCGGCGAGCAGATCCCGCACCCCCCACTCGCCGACAGGAAAAATCCTGCCCATAAACTCTGTCTCCACCTGTTCTGTTTTCCTTTTGCTGGTTTGGTCTTGTTTGTTCCTTTCTTTAGCTCTTCATTTTGTATTCAGACAGCTGATATGTAGCCATTCATACCTCATCTGAACACGACTTTTGTTTCTTTACGTCTCTCCTTTAGCTTTTGCATCATGAAATCTTTTGTTATTTAATCTACCCTGCACTCCAGTGTGTCACAGACCTTCCCTTTTTACTTCCTGGATCCTCTCCCCTTCCACTGGCTTAGAAACGATTCCTTTTCTATCTTTCTTCAGTTCTGATGAAAAGACATCGAACTGAAGCATTAACCCCACAGATACTGCCTGACCTGCTGAGTATTTTCTGTTTTTATTTAAGGTTTCCAGCATCCGTAGCATTTTGCTTTTTATTACTTTGTTATTCAATTACTCGCAAATAAATTATAATCTTGTCTTTAAAATGGGGGATTTACCAGACTCTTCAGCATCAACTGAAATTGCGTTATAATTTGCATTTATATCTAAGATGTAAATTCATACACAATTATCACTCAGTGCGCTGACTGGCTGATTAGATCATTGATTGTGCATCCGTGTGTTCAGTTGTGTGAAAGTTTATTGCAAGTAACCTGACTTTTTCTCTCTTCAAACTCCCCTTAACCATCTCAGCAGCTGCCATGTGGATGCAGTTCAGTCTGAAAGGGACAGTGGAAAAGTTTCTAATAGCTGAGCTGCTGAATTCTCCCAATACCAGAATTCATTTTGGGGAAGAATGAGATGTGACTGGCAATGGGAAATCTGTGATTCACTTTATGCTGCAGAGCCTTCACCTGATGGAAGTTTATCACTTTACTGCCTTATGCCAACCCTGAAATGGCTTCAGGGTCCTGCTATCACTGAACTAACTTCAATCCCAGAATCAGCTGCTGCGTAACATTTCTCAAAATAGCTCATTTTAGGCCCCAAACCAATCATTTCAGGGATTAATAATTTTACTGAGGTAATATTTGAGGATCGCTGACAAGTGTGATCAAGTCACCTGACTGATGTGGTCGCACTTATTCACTTTAAGCATTATGTTGCACTAAAATTCTTAATTATTTTTGTTTGGTCTTTCATTATTTTAAATGGAATTGGCCAAATGCAGCAGAATGTTATAAATTATGAAGTGTTCCTGAACATTCAAGCTTTTTTCATATTTATGCCTTATTTGTAAAGAAAAGTATTTGAGATAAACAGAGGGAGCATTGCACAGATGCGCAAGTGACTGATATTCAGCCCACGTGCAGTGTTTATATCCCTGAACATCAGAGCACATCACAGCTTACAGCTGTTACTTTCTGCAACACAAGTTTATTGAAGGAATTTTTTTAAAAACCATTTATATTTAGCTGACAATAGCAACAAACTAGGCAGAAAATTACACAACATTCTTGACAATGAAACCAAACAAAATATTTTGTGACAGAATGAAGAATTTATCTTTATCCATTAAATCCTCCAGGAGTTGCTGAAAGCCCCAGGACTCAATGTGGGTGGCAGGACGCAATCTCTGCTGCCAATATCAGCCCATAATTGGATATGTCAGCTGACAGCACTCCCATAGTAAAACTCCCTTCATGGTGTGAGCCCTGATGCTGTAGTCGTGTTTGTATTGTGAGATGGGAAGCACTAGTGCAGATATTCCAATCCTTTACTTTGTAAAACAGTTAAAGTTTTAATTGCATTTCTTTTTTAATAATTAAAGCAGTAGATTTATAAATCAATGCAATGTCATTATAATCAATTTTAGTTGCTTGCAGACTTTTTGTGTAAGTATTAAATATTGTGTTCTGTAATAAGAGATTAATTCATTCTTTAAAAAAAATAGGAGCATTCCTTGGGACAAGGCTCCAACTGTTGGTGACCTCTCCCCAGCTCCCTCATAAATTATATGTTGTATTTTCTGATTTTTGTGCCTCAACGCTAACAAAGAGCTCATCTGATTTTGAACCAAGGCTGGCTGACCCCTATCCCATAGGAAGGCAGCCTACCCCTGCCCCATGCTCTTCCTATTAGATCTTCCTCTGCTGGCAAGTGTCTTTTACATTATAAAGGTGCATAGCATCTTCCCACGGTTACGGATGCCAGTGCTGGTTAATTGATAAGATCCCTATTTAATAGACAATCATGGGCACTTCATTTCACATAGTTCCCTCCTCTCCTCTCCCCCCCCCCCCCCCCCCCCCCTGCCAAAACCCTTGAATATGACCAAATATCTGGGCACGGGGATATTGTGTGTGTGTGAGATAATATGGACGATTGCTTCTGCAAAATTAATGCATTGTAGAAATTTGAGAAAATATTTTAACATTAGCTTAAATTGGATTGAAATGGAATTGTACGTAATGTACATTTAATCAACTGCTTTAATGTTTTTGTGGAAAATCTCCTGTTTAATTTTAATTATATGCAAGGAGATATACCAGGAGCTCTGTAAATGATTGATTTACAGTAAAAGTATTAATGCTGTGATGTGCTGCTGCTACACTGAAATTATAATTGCTTATTGCACGTGCCAGAGGCTTTTGACTTGCATCATATTTTTATACAAAAAGCTCTTAACTGTTATTCTGATAATTGTTTTAATTCTGTTTACATTGCTTCAAATTATTGGATAAAAATTTGTTTTAGCATTAAGAAACAATTCTGAATTGTCAAGAGCAGGCTCTATGTGCAAATGTATTGAGTGATTCAATGGTCATCTTATTTTAATGCCATGCTTCCTTTTTTATGGCTGCAGATTTTTTTTTAAAAGATACAAGTTCCACCTCATGACTGAAATTCAAAATCCTGCCCTTTATATAGCTAACAACTGATCATGGCTGTGTGAACTCCATTTTTAATCTCTCTCCATCCACTAGTAATTCTTCTGGAGTTCCCTGTCACTGGGCTTTACAAGATCCTAATGTGGGCTGCCCTTCCAGAGCACAACTCGCTGTGGGAGTAAGAATGAGTGTTGGTAAAATGGAGGCTGAATGTTGGTGTTTTACGCTCATCTCAATCTCCCTGGTCAAACTTTACACAAAGGGATTTAGGGCTTTAAATGATCAAACTGCTGATATTGAACACACAAGACCAGTTAAAAGATGAAAATAATCAAGTTGTAAACTAAGCTGGCAGAATCAGTCCAGCTGTTTCCAGCTCCTGCCTTTATGCTAGTGTATCTGATATTGTGTCTGCAACTTTCAATTCATACCTTGTTTTATTCACCTGAAATAGATGGGTCACTTTATACGTTAAATCATTTGCAATAAAAGTTAATGGATCAATGAAAATGGAAGAAAGATGTTTTATTTAAGAAACTCTATTTGATGTTTTGAGAGTTATGCTTTTTCTGCCCTTATATTTGTTTAATTTTTTGATTTTACTGTTGGAAACTGGAGTCCTGACATCTGATCCTCGCTTTAATACGAAAGGCCATTTGTTTTAAGCCAATCAAATATTTTTTTTTATTTTGACCTCTAATCAGCTAATTATGTTGCACTTTTCTATGAATTTATATTTGAGGAATTTCTAATTACATTATAGTGGCCTCTTTAATGCAAAAAATGCTTCATTTTCATTTCGTTCATAACTGGCCCAGTAGCCAAGAGAGGGTAAATGTCCCAGTGCCGGGGGAGAGGGGAGTGGGAGATGGCCCAGTGCCTGGGGGAGAGGGAGATGGCCCAGTGCCGGGGGAGAGGGGAGCGGGAGATGGCCCAGTGCCGGGGGAGAGGGGAGCGGGAGATGGCCCAGTGCCGGGAGAGAGGGGAGCGGGAGATGGCCCAGTGCCGGGGGAGAGGGGAGCGGGAGATGGCCCAGTGCCGGGGGAGAGGAGAGCGGGGAGTGGGGAGTGGGAGATGGCCCAGTGCCGGGGGAGAGGGGAGCGGGGAGTGGGAGATGGCACAGTGCCGGGGGAGAGGGGAGCGGGGAGTGGGAGATGGCCCAGTGCCGGGGAGAGGGGAGCGGGGAGTGGGAGATGGCCCAGTGCCGGGGGAGAGGGGAGCGGGGAGTGGGAGATGGCCCAGTGCCGGGGGAGAGGGGAGCGGGGAGTGGGAGATGGCCCAGTGCCGGGGGAGAGGGGAGCAGGGAGTGGGAGATGGCCCAGTGCCAGGGGAGAGGGGAGCGGGGAGTGGGAGATGGCCCAGTGCCGGGGGAGAGGGGAGTGGGGAGTGGGAGATGGCCCACTGCCCGGGGGAGTGGGAGATGGCCCAGTGCCTGGGGGAGTGGGGAGCGGGAGATGGCCCACTACCCGGGGGAGAGGGAGATGGCCCAGTGCCGGGGGAGATGGGAGAGGGAGATGGCCCAGTGCCGGGGGGAGAGGGAGATGGCCCAGTGCCGGGGGAGAGGGGAGTGGGAGATGGCCCAGTGCCGGGAGAGAGGGGAGCGGGAGATGGTCCAGTGCCCGGGGGAGAGGGGAGTGGGAGATGGCCCAGTGCCGGGGGAGAGGGGAGCGGGAGATGGCCCAGTGCCCGGGGGAGAGGGGAGCGGGAGATGGCCCAGTGCCAGGGGAGAGGGAGATGGCCCAGTGCCAGGGGAGAGGGAGATGGCCCAGTGCCGGGGGAGAGGGGAGAGGGAGATGGCCCAGTGCCGGGGGGAGAGGGGAGTGGGAGATGGCTCAGTGCCGGGGGAGAGGGGAGCGAGAGATGGCCCAGTGCCGGGGGGAGAGGGAGATGGCCCAGTGTTGGGGGAGAGGGGAGCGGGAGATGGCTCAGTGCCGGGGGGAGAGGGAGATGGCCCAGTGCCGGGGGAGAGGGGAGCGAGAGATGGCCCAGTGCCGGGGGAGAGGGGAGCGGGAGATGGCCCAGTGCCGGGGGAGAGGGGAGCGGGAGATGGCCCAGTGCCGGGGGGAGAGGGAGATGGCCCAGTGCCCGGGGGAGAGGGGAGCGAGAGATGGCCCAGTGCCGGGGGAGAGGGGAGCGGGAGATGGCCCAGTGCCGGGGGGAGAGGGAGATGGCCCAGTGCCGGGGGAGAGGGGAGAGGGAGATGGCCCAGTGCCAGGGGAGAGGGGAGCGGGAGATGGCCCAGTGCCGGGGGAGAGGGGAGAGGGAGATGGCCCAGTGCCAGGGGAGAGGGGAGCGGGAGATGGCCCAGTGCCGGGGGGAGAGGGAGATGGCCCAGTGCCGGGGGAGAGGGGAGAGGGAGATGGCCCAGTGCCAGGGGAGAGGGGAGCGGGAGATGGCCCAGTGCCGGGGGGAGAGGGAGATGGCCCAGTGCCAGGGGAGAGGGGAGAGGGAGATGGCCCAGTGCCAGGGGAGAGGGGAGAGGGAGATGGCCCAGTGCCTGGGGGAGAGGGAGATGGCCCAGTGCCCGGGGGAGAGGGGAGCGGGAGATGGCCCAATGCCGGGGGAGAGGGGAGCGAGAGATGGCCCAGTGCCGGGGGAGAGGGGAGCGAGAGATGGCCCAGTGCCGGGGGAGAGGGGAGTGGGAGATGGCCCAGTGCCCGGGGGAGAGGGGAGCGGGAGATGGCCCAGTGCCGGGGGAGAGGGGAGAGGGAGATGGCCCAGTGCCGGGGGAGAGGGGAGCGGGGAGTGGGAGATGGCCCAGTGCCAGGGGAGAGGGGAGCGGGAGACGGCCCAGTGCCCGGGGGAGAGGGGAGAGGGAGATGGCCCAGTGCCGGGGGGAGAGGGAGATGGCCCAGTGCCGGGGGAGAGGGGAGCGGGAGATGGCCCAGTGCCGGGGGAGAGGGGAGAGGGAGATGGCCCAGTGCCAGGGGAGAGGGGAGAGGGAGATGGCCCAGTGCCAGGGGAGAGGGGAGCGGGGAGTGGGAGATGGCCCAGTGCCGGGGGAGAGGGGAGCGGGGAGTGGGGAGTGGGAGATGGCCCAGTGCCTGGGGGAGTGGGGAGCGGGAGATGGCCCACTACCCGGGGGAGAGGGAGATGGCCCAGTGCCGGGAGAGAGGGGAGCGGGAGATGGTCCAGTGCCCGGGGGAGAGGGGAGTGGGAGATGGCCCAGTGCCGGGGGAGAGGGGAGTGGGAGATGGCCCAGTGCCGGGGGAGAGGGAGATGGCCCAGTGCCAGGGGAGAGGGAGATGGCCCAGTGCCGGGGGAGAGGGGAGAGGGAGATGGCCCAGTGCCGGGGGAGAGGGGAGCGGGAGATGGCCCAGTGCCGGGGGAGAGGGGAGTGGGAGATGGCCCAGTGCCGGGGAGAGGGGAGTGGGAGATGGCCCAGTGCCGGGGGAGAGGGGAGAGGGAGATGGCCCAGTGCCGGGGGAGAGGGGAGAGGGAGATGGCCCAGTGCCGGGGGAGAGGGGAGTGGGAGATGGCCCAGTGCCGGGGGAGAGGGGAGTGGGAGATGGCCCAGTGCCGGGGGAGAGGGGAGTGGGAGATGGCCCAGTGCCGGGGGAGAGGGGAGTGGGAGATGGCCCAGTGCCGGGGGAGAGGGGAGTGGGAGATGGCCCAGTGCCGGGGGAGAGGGAGATGGCCCAGTGCCGGGGGAGAGGGGAGCGGGAGATGGCCCAGTGCCGGGGGGAGAGGGGAGTGGGAGATGGCCCAGTGCCTGGGGGAGAGGGGAGAGGGAGATGGCCCAGTGCCGGGGGGAGAGGGAGATGGCCCAGTGCCGGGGGAGAGGGGAGCGGGGAGTGGGAGATGGCCCAGTGCCGGGGGAGAGGGGAGTGGGAGATGGCCCAGTGCCGGGGGAGAGGGAGATGGCCCAGTGCCCGGGGGAGAGGGGAGCGAGAGATGGCCCAGTGCCGGGGGAGAGGGGAGCGGGAGATGGCCCAGTGCCGGGGGAGAGGGGAGCGGGAGATGGCCCAATGCCGGGGGAGAGGGGAGCGAGAGATGGCCCAGTGCCGGGGGAGAGGGGAGTGGGAGATGGCCCAGTGCCCGGGGGAGAGGGGAGCGGGAGATGGCCCAGTGCCGGGGGAGAGGGGAGAGGGAGATGGCCCAGTGCCGGGGGAGAGGGGAGCGGGGAGTGGGAGATGGCCCAGTGCCAGGGGAGAGGGGAGCGGGAGACGGCCCAGTGCCCGGGGGAGAGGGGAGAGGGAGATGGCCCAGTGCCGGGGGGAGAGGGAGATGGCCCAGTGCCGGGGGAGAGGGGAGCGGGAGATGGCCCAGTGCCGGGGGAGAGGGGAGAGGGAGATGGCCCAGTGCCGGGGGAGAGGGGAGCGGGGAGTGGGAGATGGCCCAGTGCCAGGGGAGAGGGGAGCGGGGAGTGGGAGATGGCCCAGTGCCGGGGGAGAGGGGAGCGGGGAGTGGGGAGTGGGAGATGGCCCAGTGCCTGGGGGAGTGGGGAGCGGGAGATGGCCCACTACCCGGGGGAGAGGGAGATGGCCCAGTGCCGGGAGAGAGGGGAGCGGGAGATGGTCCAGTGCCCGGGGGAGAGGGGAGTGGGAGATGGCCCAGTGCCGGGGGAGAGGGGAGTGGGAGATGGCCCAGTGCCGGGGGAGAGGGGAGTGGGAGATGGCCCAGTGCCGGGGGAGAGGGAGATGGCCCAGTGCCAGGGGAGAGGGAGATGGCCCAGTGCCGGGGGAGAGGGGAGAGGGAGATGGCCCAGTGCTGGGGGAGAGGGGAGCGGGAGATGGCCCAGTGCCGGGGGAGAGGGGAGTGGGAGATGGCCCAGTGCCGGGGGAGAGGGGAGTGGGAGATGGCCCAGTGCCGGGGGAGAGGGGAGAGGGAGATGGCCCAGTGCCGGGGGAGAGGGGAGAGGGAGATGGCCCAGTGCCGGGGGAGAGGGGAGTGGGAGATGGCCCAGTGCCGGGGGAGAGGGGAGTGGGAGATGGCCCAGTGCCGGGGGAGAGGGGAGTGGGAGATGGCCCAGTGCCGGGGGAGAGGGGAGTGGGAGATGGCCCAGTGCCGGGGGAGAGGGGAGTGGGAGATGGCCCAGTGCCGGGGGAGAGGGAGATGGCCCAGTGCCGGGGGAGAGGGGAGCGGGAGATGGCCCAGTGCCGGGGGGAGAGGGGAGTGGGAGATGGCCCAGTGCCTGGGGGAGAGGGGAGAGGGAGATGGCCCAGTGCCGGGGGGAGAGGGAGATGGCCCAGTGCCGGGGGAGAGGGGAGCGGGGAGTGGGAGATGGCCCAGTGCCGGGGGAGAGGGGAGTGGGAGATGGCCCAGTGCCGGGGGAGAGGGAGATGGCCCAGTGCCCGGGGGAGAGGGGAGCGAGAGATGGCCCAGTGCCGGGGGAGAGGGGAGCGGGAGATGGCCCAGTGCCGGGGGAGAGGGGAGCGGGAGATGGCCCAGTGCCGGGGGAGAGGGGAGCGGGAGATGGCCCAGTGCCGGGGGAGAGGGGAGCGGGAGATGGCCCAGTGCCGGGGGAGAGGGGAGCGGGAGATGGCCCAGTGCCGGGGGGAGAGGGAGATGGCCCAGTGCCGGGGGAGAGGGGAGAGGGAGATGGCCCAGTGCCAGGGGAGAGGGGAGTGGGAGATGGCCCAGTGCCGGGGGAGAGGGGAGAGGGAGATGGCCCAGTGCCGGGGGAGAGGGGAGAGGGAGATGGCCCAGTGCCGGGGGGAGTGGGAGATGGCCCAGTGCCTGGGGGAGAGGGAGATGGCCCAGTGCCCGGGGGAGAGGGGAGCGGGAGATGGCCCAATGCCGGGGGAGAGGGGAGCGGGAGATGGCCCAGTGCCGGGGGAGAGGGGAGCGGGAGATGGCCCAGTGCCGGGGGAGAGGGGAGAGGGAGATGGCCCAGTGCCGGGGGAGAGGGGAGCGGGAGATGGCCCAGTGCCGGGGGAGAGGGGAGCGGGAGATGGCCCAGTGCCCGGGGGAGAGGGGAGCGGGAGATGGCCCAGTGCCCGGGGGAGAGGGGAGCGGGAGATGGCCCAGTGCCCGGGGGAGATGGCAGTGTTAGATGTCGGTGTTAAATGGCCCAGTACTAGGGTTACCACTGACTCTGTTCTGCACTATAATTCCACCTCCCATCTGCTGTGAAGTTTTACTTCTTGACCATTTGAGAGTTGCACCTTGACACCTAATTCATGAAAAATATGGTAACTGCAAGATGCAGTTGTCTGATAACAAACTACCTTTTTGTGTTATAGGTTCTTTAGCTGTGTGTAAATGGAAGTTTTGTAAAGTGGCTTTAATATAACATGTATTTAAGCTCAAGGTTTGAGTTTTTGTGTTTATTGAAATGTCACATGACATGAGTTTAAATTGAAGAAAAGGTAATCAGTTCTACAGAACAACTAAAACCATTTAGCAAAGGAATAGATTAATAATAATTAGACTCCACAAAACTTCCGATGTCAGTAAAATACATTCTAATTGCCCAAAAGACATTTTAAACCTGTTTCTTTAATGGTTTTAACAGCCCCAGGTTTTATCAGGAGATCTAATTTTCCAGTTTAGTCCTTTGCTCCTGTACAATAAAATTAAAGTGGGATTAAATTTGAATGCAACTTTCAGAATAAGATCTGGTGGTAATTATTTTTTTTTTGCAAATTGAATTAATAATTAAACAAGAATACTATAAGCAAGATTTATGATATTTGCAGATCGGATAACTTCTCAATTGTAGTTGGGAGATTGGCTTATTGACTGTGGGATCAGTGACAGTATTTTTTTTTTATTCATTCACAGGATGTGAGTGTCACTGGCTGGACCAGCATTTATTGCTCAACCCTCATTGCCCTTGAGAAGGTGGTGGTGAGCTGCCTTCTTGAACCGCTGCAGTCCATGTGGTGTAGGTACACCCACAGTGCTGTTAGGAAGGGAGTTCCAGGATTTTGTCCCAGGTGGTGGTGTTCCCATCTATCTGCTGCCCTTGTCCTTCTAGATGGTAGTGGTTGTGGGTTTGGAAGGTGCTGTCAAAGGAGCCTTGGTGAGTTCCTGCAGTGCATCTTGTAGATGGTACACACACTGCTGCTACTGTGCTTCACTGATGGAGAGAGTGAATATTTGTGGATGTGGTGCCAATCAAGCGGGGCTGCTTTGTCCTGGATGCCAAGCTTCTTGAGTGTTGTGGGAGCTGCACTCATCCAGGCAAGTGGAGAGTATTCCATTACACTCCTGACTTGTGCCTTGTAGATGGTGGACAGGCTTTGGGGAGTCAGGAGGTGAATTACTTGCTGCAGGATTCTTAACCTCTGACCTGTTCTTGTAGCCACAGTATTTATATGGCTAGTTCAGTTTCTGGTCAATGGTAACCCCCAGGATGTTGGTAGTTGGGGATTCAGTGATGATAATGCCATTGGACATCAGGGGGCGATGGTTGAGTTCTCTCTTGTTGGAAATGGTCATTGTCTGTCATTTGAGTGGCACAAATGTAACTTGCCACTTGTCAGCCCAGGCCTAGATATTGTTCAGGTCTTGCTGCATTTGGACATGGACTGCTTCAGTATCTGAGGAGTTGTGAATGGTGCTGAACATTGTGCAATCATCAGCGAACATCCCCACTCCTGACCTTATGATGGAAGGAAGGTCATTGATGAAGCAGCTGAAGATGGTTGGGCCAAGGACACTACCCTGAGGAACTCCTGCAGTGATGTCCTGGAGCTGAGATGACTGACCTCCAACAACCACAACCATCTTCCTTTGTGCTGGGTATGACTCCAACCAGCGAAGAGTTTTCCCCCTGATTCCCGTTGACTCCTTGATGCCACACTCTGAAATGCTGCCTTGATGTCAAGGGCAGTCACTCTCACCTCATCTCGGGAGTTCAGCTCTTTTGTCCATGTTTGATCCAAGGCTGTAACAAGGTCAGGAGCTGAGTGGCCCTGGTGGAACCAAACTGGGTGTCAGTGAGCAGGTTCTTGCTAAGCAAGTGTCACTTGATAGCACTGTTGATGATCCCTTCCATTACTTTACTGATGATTGAGAGTAGACTGTTGGGGCAGTAACTGGCCGGGTTGGATTTGTCCTGCTTTTTGTGTACAGGACATACCTGGGCAATTTTCCACATAGCCGGGTAGATGTCAGTGTTGTAGCTGTACTGGAACAGCTTGGCTAGGGGTGCGGCAAGTTCTGGAGCACAAGCCTTCGGTACTATTGCCGGAATATTGTCAGGGCCCATAGCCTTTGCAGTATCCAGCGCCTTCAGCCGTTCCTTGGCATGGGGGAGGCAGGCCCCACACGCCGATGTGTAAAATGATGCGCAGTGATGTCGGGCGTGCGTTCCAATGTCACCGCATGTTATTCCGATCTTCAGTTTGACGGGCACACATAGGAGTCGGCTGCGCACCCGCCAAACCGTCAAGGGTCTGTTAAGGCCGTTAATTAACTAATTAAACTGATTGTCAGGGCTGCCTGGTTGTTGGGCAGGCGAAGAGCCCAGGCGGCCTTCACATTTTTCATGGAACCTCATCCACGGGCGGGATGAGGCTTCATGATGTTTATTAATTAAATAAAACATATTCCGAAAATTCATAAATATGCCCCAGCTCATGTGAGTGAAATTGTCACATGAGGGGACATGTCTGAATAATGTTATTTTTTCTTTTTTGCAATGTTTTATTATTAATCTGATCTCCCTGAGGCCCGTTCGACAGGGAGAAAATTCTCTCCTTGATATCCACCTGGAGTGAATTGAATTGGCTGGAGACTGGCATCTGTGATGCTGGGGACCTCCGGAGGAGGCTGAGATGGATCATCCACTCGGTACTTCTGGCTGAAGATTGTAATAAATGCTTCAGCCTTTATCTTTTGCACTGATGTGCTGGGCTCTCCCATCATTGAGGTTGGGGATATTTGTGGAGACCCCTCCTCCAGTGAGTTGTTTAAATGTCCACCACCATTCACGACTGGATGTGGCAGGACTGCAGAGCTTAGTTCTGATCCGTTGGTTGTGGGATCGCTTAGCTCTGTCTATCACTTGCTGCTTATGCTGTTTGTCATGCAAGTAGTCCTGTGTTATAGCTTCACCAGGTTGACACCTCATTTTTAGGTATGCCTGATGCTGTTCCTGGCATGCCCTCCAGTACTCTTCATTGAACCAGGGTTGATCCCCTAGCTTGATGGTAATGGTAGAGTGGGGGATATGCTGGGCCATGAGGTTACAGATGCTGCTTGGAGGTCTACCCTACCACGTCCTCTGCCAGGATCAACTGGGGCAAGTGTTCAGGATTCCTGGTGGGTCCGTGGCAGATGGATCCCCAACCCAAGGAGCTCAGGCCTTTCACCTGGAGCAGGACCAGCATCCTCTACCTGGGGGGTCCACCTCTGCCCTGCTGAGGGATCCTGGCCGGTGAACTGGCAGAAGCTGGAGACCAGTCACCGCTCGCCTGCGGCGCTGGACAGGACTGCTCCGAGTGCTGTCTTACTGGGGTCGAGTACTGGTCGTAAACCAGCTGATTGATGCCATGTTGTGGGACCGGCTGGTCACTTTGACCTCTCCCCCAGAGTTTGTCACAAAAATCCAGAGAATGCTCGTCGACGACTTCTGGGATGAAGGGCTGCACTGGGTCGGTGCCGGGGTACCAGGTCGGTGCCGAGGTACCGGGTCGGTGCCGGGGTACCGGGTCAGTGCGGAGGTACCGGGTCGGTGCCGGGGTACCGGGTCAGTGCCGAGGTACCGGGTCGGTGCCGGGGTACCGGGTCGGTGCCGAGGTACCGGGTCGGTGCGGAGGTACCGGGTCGGTGCCGGGGTACCGGGTCGGTGCCGGGGTACCGGGTCGGTGCCGGGGTACCGGGTCGGTGCCGAGGTACCGGGTCGGTGCCGGGGTACCGGGTCGGTGCCGAGGTACCGGGTCGGTGCGGAGGTACCGGGTCGGTGCCGGGGTACCGGGTCACTGCCGGGGTACCGGGTCGGTGCCGGGGTACCGGGTCGGTGCGGAGGTACCGGGTCGGTGCGGAGGTACCGGGTCGGTGCGGAGGTACCGGGTCGGTGCGGAGGTACCGGGTCGGTGCCGGGGTACCGGGTCGGTGCGGTGGTACCGGGTCGGTGCCGGGGTACCGGGTCGGTGCCGGGGTACCGGGTCGGTGCCGGGGTACCGGGTCGGTGCGGAGGTACCGGGTCGGTGCCGGGGTACCGGGTCGGTGCCGGGGTACCGGGTCGGTGCCGGGGTACCGGGTCGGTGCCGGGGTACCGGGTCGGTGCTGAGGTTCTGAGTCTCCCACTTAGATAAGGCGGTCAGGCACTGGTTGCCTACACACTCAGGTGGTAACTTTCCGCCTTCAGGCCCTGAAGCGATACCTTTACGTTGAGACCCCTCCGAGATGGTGTACCCTGGTGAAGTATTTCTTCCACCAGGTGCACGGCCTGAATTATGACGGGCAGCTCCTGTTTGTAGACTTGAGGGGCCTTCGTGGCTCCTTGCAGGCATTGCCCACCTTTTACCAGGACCTGATAAAAGTCTGGAACATGGTCGCCTCGTGACGCAGCTCTCCCCTGTCAGGGGTAGCGGCTATCGTCAATGATCCACTGCTCAGGAATCCGCCCCTCCGTCCTTTTCAGTGGCTGGCGGAGAGGAGGGCTGTGGCTGCCGTGGTGACCAGGATCAGGGACGTGCTGGGTGGTGGAGGAGTGGGCTGGATGCTCCCGCAGGAGTTGACACATGGCGCGTCCGTGGATGTTTGACTCTCGGCCAATGCCATTCGAGACCTCAGGACAGTCGTGCTTGGCCCCGATGTTATACTGGGTCTTGAGGTGGCCCAGGTGCGCGGTGGCCTCCTGTCTGAGCATTCAGACGGAATTCCACATTGGCCCCAAGCCCCGAACCCTCCCTCGGGAGCCAGTGCCCTGCAACCTGAGTCGCCTCGAGGAAATGCCCTCTGTGTCCTTTAGCACAGTGTGGAGGGGTTTCCTGTACGGGCTGCTGCTGCTGCACACCCTTCACTCCCTCACCCTCACCCGCTGCCCAGACACGCCCTGGCTGCCTTGTTGCCGTCTGGCGGCAGAGTTCCCCATTGGGGGGCTGCCTATGGGGGTGCCCTCCCTCCTTCCATCAGGGACTGGGGTGCAGGGTGTTGCATGCAGCAGTCCCTTACAACCATAGGATGTGTCGGTTCATGGATTCCCAGGACACCTGCGCCTTTTGCAGCCTCCTGAAGCCCGTGGCCTACGTGTATGTTGGTTGTTGTAGGCTGCACTCCCTTTTTTAGTTACTTGAAGAACCTTTTTCTTCCGTTTTGTTTGAACTTCAGTCCCACGTCCCTGATCTACAGGCACCCAGTGCGGAAGGGAGCTGGTGAGGAGGGGAACCTCCTCATGAACCTGCTTCTGGCCCTGGCCAAGTTAGCCATTAACAGGTCCAGGCAGTGGGCGCTTGAGGGGGTTGTCTGACCTGACTGTCTGACCATTTTCATCTTTTTTTGTGACTTTGTAGTGGTTTAATACAACTGAGTGTCTCGCTTGGCCATTTCAGAGGCAACCACATTGCTGTGGGTCTGGAGTCACATGTAGGCCAGACCAGGTAAGGACGGCAGATTTCCTCCCCTAAAGAAATTAATGACCCACCATTGCTTTTTCAAATGTAGCAGACTGCATTTGCAACAACTACTTTGACCTCGAGAAATCTGTTGTATGACTGCAACTGAGAAATGGCTGATAAATAAATATACATAAAAAAATCATCACCCCGTTCTGAAGAGTTCTTTGTGAAATATCATATACTTTTCTGAATTGTACTATCTCAGTAAATATGCTCTTTCTGTCATGTATTAAAAGTAATACTGAGGTCCATATCAAGTGTTATTTGAAATATATTCCCTAAACTTCCCATGTATGGAATCCTATTTCTCATCTATATGCCCCTCAGTGACATAATCTAAAAGAAATGTTAGTTTCCACATGTACACTGACCACACCCAACTCTACCACACCACCACCTCTCTCCATCCTTCCACAGTTACTAAATTGCCAGACTGCTTATCCAACATCCAGTGCTGAATGAACAGGAAGACTGACTCCCATTGTCTTTGGTCCCTCTCCACAAACTCTGCTCCCTCTCCACCAACTCCATCCCTCTCCACCAACTCCATCCCTCTCCACCAACTCCATCCCTCTCCACCAACTCCATCCCTCTCCACCAACTCCATCCCTCTCCACAAACTCTGCTCCCTCTCCACCAACTCCATCCCTCCCTTGGCAGCTGTCTGAAACTGAGCCGAACATCACAAACATATTTTTATCCCAAAATGAACTTCCAACAACATATCCGCAGCATCACTTAAGATTGAATATTACCACTTCTGTAACATTGCCAAACTCCATCCCTGCATCAGCTCATTGGCTGCAGGAACCCTCGTCCTTTCCTTTGTTAACTCCAGGCGTGACTGCTTTAATGCATTACTTCCACATTGTACTGTCCTTAAGCTTGATATTATCCAAACATCATCTGTCCATATTCTAACTCACTTTAAGTCCCATTCCCCCATTCCCCCTGTGCTCACGGCCTTACATTCACTCCTCATTAAGCGATGCCTTGATTTTAAAATTCTCATCCTTATTTTTAAACTCCTCCATAGCCCTTCCCCTCTCCCTATCTCTGTAATGTCCCTTAACCCTCCAAATGTTTACATTCTTCTAATTCTGGCCTCTTGAACATCCCTGATTTTATTCCCTCTTGCTTTGACATTGACTTTTTAAAGAAATTTATGCTTCATGTTGTGTGAAACCTGATCTTAATTAAATTTGATCATCGGGCCCTTAAGTGAGAAAAGAGTTGAAATGTGACCCCTCACACAGAACGGTTTGACAAGCCTGTTCTAAAGCACTTTGAGATGTCTGATGCTGTAAACTTCCTTCTTGCCTCTAATGAGGTTTTTGGTCATCTATCTCGAATATTCCCTAATGTGGCACAGTGTCACATCTTGTTTCATAAACCCATGTAAAGTGTTTTGAGATGTTTTACTATGTTAAATGCGTTGTAGAAATTCAAGTTGTTTCTGTTGCTGTATGGAATTTTGTGGCAGTATTTACCAGAATTTAACCCCATTCCATGTCGGTAAGAAATTCAACTTGTACTGTTGGTGTTCTGTCACCAGAGGGAGCCATTCATTGCTTAGTGAATTTAGATAGACAACTCAGCATCATCAGGTTCCACATAAATGATCAATTCCTTTTCCATCTCTTTGGGAGGTATTTTCATTTGAAGGTGGAGTTGAAAGTGCCTCCTTGATAGGAACCTTTTAAAAAATTACAGGATTATCAGTACAAAGAAGGTAATTTGGCACATTTTAATGTAACCATCTTGAATGCCCTTTATTGTAGCGTCCAATGAAAGGATGTGTATGCTGAGAGTGATATTGTTTTCTAATTGATATACTATCTGAAAGCAGAATTATTTTGAACCACTTTTCCTCTGATATGGTCAATGCATTCCAAGTTAAATCTGCTTTAAAGAGGAATGTTTCTCAGCAAAATCCCATGTTTTATGAACCTAAAGTCAGATGCAAGTGGTTAATAGGCCAATTGGAAAGCTTCCCCAGTTATTAAACAATAGACAATTTTATGGCTTGTGTCGATAAAGGTTGTACATTTTTCACGTGTTGTGTTGGGAATATTTTGATCTCTTCCTGACTAAATAATCATAAATAAAGTAGAATCCTATACACCTGAAAAATCAGGCTGCCCTTTGGAAACAGAAATAAACAGGAAGTAAAATGCTCCAAGTTCACAGACTGTAGGGAGAGTAAGTCTGTCCTGGACTGCAGATACTTTACTCTGTTTAGGTTTAGTAAGGCAACCTACTGGGGCTAGTGCTGCATGTTCTTTATTTTGCTTCACTCCAAACCCATGACCTCTACCATCTAGAAGAACAAGGGCAGCAGGCACATGGGGACACCACCACCTGTAAGTTCCCCTCCAAGTCACTCACCATCCTGACTTGGGAATATATCGCTGTTCCTTCACTGTCGCTGGGTCAAAATCCTGGGATTCCATTCCTAACAGCACTGTGGGTGTACCTACACCACATGGACTGCAGTGATTCAAGAAGGCAGCTCACCACCACCTTCTCAAGAGCAATTAGGGAAGGGCAATAAATGCTGGTCTAGCCAATGACACCCACATCCCATTAATGAATAAAAAAATGTACATAAATACAACTTGTAACAAACTAAATGTTCTAATCATACCTGTTGCGCCACTTGTTTTACTTTGCTGTAGAATAAAGCAGTCTAATGATCCAAGCAATGCCTGAATGTTAGTCCATCTTCAGAGAGATTGATGATGTACACATGCAAAATATACCAATATCTGCCCCAACAAAATCTCATATTTATATAATGCTTCTAATGCCTTTCGAATGAAATTTGACACCAAAACACATAAAGAGATATTAGGGCCAATGACCAAAACTTTGGCCAAAGAGGTAGATTATAAGGAGTTTTAAGGAGTAGGGGAAGGGAATGTATTCCTGTCTAAGGGAGAGGAAGAGTGTCTGGTCATTTGCGTAGGATTACATTGGATATACAGCACAGAAACAGGCCCTTTAGCCCAACCAGCCCATGTCTGTGTTAAGGCTCAACTCACGTCTCCTCCCATTTTTTCTCTAGTCTACCATCATAACCATTCTTCCCTTTTCCCTCATGTGCTTGTCTAGTTTCCCTTTAAATGCATCTGCACTGTTCACTTCAACCACTCCCTGTGGGAGTGAGTTCCACATTCTCTGGGTAAAGACATTTCTTCTGAATTCCCTGTTAGATTTCTTGCTGACTATCTTATACCGACAGCCTCTAGTTATGCTCTTCCCCACAAGAGGAAATGTTCTCTCTGTATCCACTCTATCAAGCCCTTCCATTATTTTAAAGCCCATTCTGCAAGTTTATTAAAGTCCTGCTGTAATTTGGTTGCAGCCGTATTGACTATCCCCCCAGTTGGGTGTAATCTGTAAATTTAGAAATTGTGTTTTTTGATTCCAAAGTCCAAATTGTTCATGTAAATTGTGAACAGCAGTGGTGCCAGTGGAAAACCACTTCCCACCTCCTACCACTCTGAATAATGATCCTTAACTCCCACCTGCGGCATTCTGTCATGAAGCCAGCTAGCAACCCACCCTGCCACTTGTCCCTTTCTCCAAAGTCTCTGACCTCACCCATCACTCTATTATGGGTCACCTTAACAAAAGCCTTTTGAAAATTAAGATAAATTACACCTACTGCATTGTCACTGTCTACTCTCTCAAAAAATTCCAAAGGTTGGCCAAGTAGGATTTTCCCCTTTGAAACCTATGCTGACTATTCATTATTATATTTCCCTTTTCTAGATGTTCTTCTATTCTCTCCTTGAGTAGGGATTTCATTATTTTTCCCACCACTAATGTTAAACTGGCTGGTCTATATTCACTGGACATGTTCTGTCCCCTTTAAATATAGGATTACATGAGCTATCTGCCTGCCCTCTGGCACTACATGTTTTTTCTAAAAAGTTATTAAATATCAGTAGTAATGTATCTACTATCTCTTCCCTAGATTCTTTTAAAACACATGGCTGTAATCCACCTGGACTAGGGGTTTATACACTTTGAGTTTATTTAGTTTATATAAAATAATCCCCTTTTTTATTTTAAATGCACTTATCTCATCATTCACTGCCACGTCTACCTGTTCTAACCCCCTGGTAAATACCAAAGCAAAATAATTATTTAATATTTCTGGCCTCTGACATTGCTCTGTCCATGTACACATTTTGTAAGGTTTCCAAAATATATTTGATATCAGTCAAGGCAAGATTCTATTTCCCAATATTGTCGTATGAATTATTTGTCTTTTAATTTTTCATCACCTTGACCTGGATGAAGAGTGTGTTTAAGGGAGTGAAGTGAAGGATGTAGTAGAGGGGGAGTGAATTACTGTACCAGGTACAAGGGTGCAAAATATGACAATTCTGGAGGTACCTAAACAGAAGGAAAATGACTAGCCTTCACTGGCTTACTCACTAAAACAGCCTCAATTACTAGGTTAGATTTAAGATTAAGTAGCTAGTAAATATAATTTCCTGTTTTGTCAACTGCAGGAAACTGTTAATCTGATATCTGTTTGAGGGCAGGAAATTGGGAGCTTGTTCTGAGAAGAACTAAAGCATGAACAAACCATTTGTCATTCTGTAGAGCATTTAATAGAGTACTGTAAATGTGTTTCATGTTTTTTGCCTACAACAATTCTCAATATAAAAACATCTGTTCCTCATAGCCCCTGCCCCTTTCCGCCCTTTTCAACTATTTATCCAATTCCCTTTTGAGCGTTTGCATTGAATCCGCTTCCGCCGCCCTTCCCGATCACAACAACTCACTGTGCAAAAGCAAAATCTCCTCTTCTCCCTCTCTGCTTCTTTTGCTAATTCCCTTAAATCTGTGTCCCCTGGTTATCGACCTTTTTATCACTGAAAACAGCTTCTCCTTATTTACTTTATCAAAACTTCTCTGTTAAACCTTCCCTTAACCTGCTGCTCTAAGGGGAACAGCCCCACTTTCTGCTGTCTCTCTGCAGAATTGAAATCTCTCGTCCCCGGTAACAGCATGGGACCATAAACCTTTTCTTCACCCTCTCCAGAGTCTTGTCTACTTCCCAAATGTTGATGTCCAAAATTAAACACAACACTGCAGCTGGGGCCAACGGATGTTTGTTTTTAAATGTTTAAGGTAGCTTTTGTAATCTGTGTCTATTTATAAAGGGCACACAACCCACAAGCCTCACTGTAACACTCGAACATCAAGCCCTGTGCTCTCTCCGGTGCTGTTCCAGGCAATGAGCCTGTGGCCCAATAAATAAATAACCACATTTTCCGTGACAATTCTCACAGTTAAAAATTACAACTGTCGGATTTAGTCGCCGGATATCTCGGCATTCAGGCAAGTTTATTAATGAAGCTATTTCATTCGATCAGTTATTACAGACTCAGCCGGCCGACTACACACTGACCCCACCACAAAACTCACCTCTTCTGTCATTTGGAGGGATTTTTCCTCCTGAAGAAATGGTTTTACAGATTAAAGGAAATATTTCACTTTGAGCGCGTTGATAAATCCGATCGCTTCTGTTTAAACTTCGATTAATAATTTAAAAAGTATTTTTAGAGAAAGGGAAATGTTATTAAATAGACCATAAGAGAGGGAGGGAAGGTTAACCCGCCCTCACTCTCTCGACAACTTCCAGAAGCCACAGGTTTTCTTTAGATTTTGGGGGATTTGCATTTTTTAATGTGATCGAACGTGTTGCAAAATGAAGTTTATAAATTTACCTCCCAGGGCTGCCCAGTGACTGATTAAAAAGCAAATGCGTTTCCTGTGTGCAGGATCTGGGCAGCTGTCATGGTCTAACCCCCCTGGCAATGCTCTCGGTGTTTGGGAAGTTGTGACTCTCACAATGTGAAAGGAAGAGTCTGGTTAGTGCTGGAGTTTTGTGGGGAAAGGTTAGAGTTTTGTCTTTCCGCAGTTTGGTCTAATCGCTCCTTCGATTCAGCTCCTGAGCCGCGCGGGCACGAGTGCGCGCTCCCTGGACCCTTTCTGACATTCGCCAATTTTGAAAGTCTATTTTATTTTTGGAAGAATTATCACAAGGCGCCGCTGGACTAACGCGTGATTTTGGTAGTTTGAAGGTCAGTGAAGGTTTGACACATTTGCACTGAGTTTGGACAAAGATCCGGCATCACAGACATTTCTGCCCTTTGGCAACGGGAACAAAGCTGGTGTCGGTGGCGAGTAATATTGGTGGGGAATGTGAAACCGGCCTTACACCTGAACTGCAGTTAAAATCCCGGACAACACGGGGCTCAGAGTCAACTCAGTTCATCAGGGGGCACCATAGAAATATTAGGGGCGATTTGTTACATACCGAGACTGAACCAGCTCCTTGTGTTAAAGGACCAATTTAATTTTACCTCCAAACATTTCATGCAGAATCTTCAGTCATAAAAGAACATCAAAAAATATAATTAAACTCGGACAGGTCGAGTCTGCGGCCGCACGTGCGAAAACCAAACTATTCAGAACAAAATGAAAAGATGAACTTGAATGTAGTTGTTAATGTGCACATGGGGGAGAGGGGCAGGTTGTCAATTAGAATTCAAGAGCAATTCAACGGAGTTTTATTTCAGATCTTTTGTTCCTGGTTAACTCTCAATTTATCCTTTAAACCATGAAATCTAATACTAACATGGTCCAACCTGACCCTTTTTCCAAGGTTTCGGAAAAGCGTCTCTTCCCCGGTATATTCTGGATTAACCCAGCGCCCGAAAGTGAACAACTTTAAAAATATAGAGAAAAAAAATGGAAGGTAGAAAAACCAAATAAAATGTCCAATATTTATGGAGTAAACACAGAAAATGCTGGAAAAACTCAGCAGGTCCGACAGCGTCTGTGGAGGGAGAGAAACAGAGTTAACGTTTCGAGTCTATTACGACTTATTCAAAGCATAATCTTTATGGAGAGTTTCCAAATAATCCTGAGGAAAGTCTGTGTGTAGTTTTGTAAATGAAGTTGGTAACAGTTGGTATTTAAATGCACAATAACAGAGAGTTGGTGAATTATGGAAATGATTCGGTGGGTGAACTCTGGCCAGACACGTTCCGAATTATAACAGTCACAATCCTCTTCATCCTGCTGGGCTCATCTCTATGAATATCTCATTCTTAAACGAACATTTGCCGCAAAATAACCGTGAATTTTGGACAAATGTCCATTTACAAAGATCACAATTGAAATCCTGGGTTGACGGTGAAATCCCGTCACTGCGACAGTTGAAACCCCCTCACACAAACCCACTATCCTGAACCATTAACCTGCTCCAAGTTTCACATTTTACTGCAGCTAAATTAAACTGAGCGCTGTGAAAATTAACTCGCTTGTTTGAAAACTGTCTTTTATTAAAACAATAAGGCGATGTTAGGATTGAAATAATCAGCAAACGGAACTTAAAAAAAACTCACCCGGCTCCAGCAGGACAAAGGAACATTTTGGAAAAGATGGTGTGAAACTCCCCATTCCCGGTCCCGGGAAAATTCCGGCTCACGGGCGGTGTCCGCCTCACAGATCCGCGGAGGGAGGGAGGGAGGGAGGGAACCGGAGTAAATGCTTCACTCGCCGATGCTCAATGTCTCTGTTGACTGTGACGCTTGGAGTTTGCCATAATGTTCCCGATAGTTAACAAGGAGACTGAGTTTACAGAAGCAGCACGAGTTACTGAGTCAGACAGTACTGAGGGAGTGCCGCACTGTCAGAGGGTCAGTACTGAGGGAGTGCCGCACTGTCAGAGGGTCAGTACTGAGGGAGTACCGCACTGTCAGAGGGTCAGTACTGAGGGAGTGCCGCACTGTCAGAGGGTCAGTACTGAGGGAGTGCCGCACTGTCAGAGGGTCAGTACTGAGGGAGTGCCGCACTGTCAGAGGGTCAGTACTGAGGGAGTGCCGCACTGTCAGAGGGTCAGTACTGAGGGAGCGACGCACTGTCAGAGGGTCAGTACTGAGGGAGTGCGGCACTGTCAGAGGGTCAGTACTGAGGGGGTGCCGCACTGTCAGAGGGTCAGTACTGAGGGGGTGCCGCACTGTCAGAGGGTCAGTACTGAGGGAGTGCTGCACTGTCGGAGGGTCAGTACTGAGGGAGTGCCGCACTGTCGGAGGGTCAGTACTGAGGGAGTGCTGCACTGTCGGAGGGTCAGTACTGAGGGAGTGCTGCACTGTCGGAGGGTCAGTACTGAGGGAGTGCCGCACTGTCAGAGGGTCAGTACTGAGGGAGTGCTGCACTGTCAGAGGGTCAGCACTGAGGGAGTGCCGCACTGTCAGAGGGTCAGTACTGAGGGAGTGCTGCACTGTCGGCGGGTCTGCACTGAGGGAGTGCCGCACTGTCAGAGGGTCAGTACTGAGGGAGTGCTGCACTGTCGGCGGGTCTGCACTGAGGGAGTGCTGCACTGTCAGAGGGTCAGTACTGAGGGAGTGCCGCACTGTCAGAGGGTCAGTACTGAGGGAGTGCTGCACTGTCAGAGGGTCAGTACTGAGGGAGTGCTGCACTGTCAGAGGGTCAGTACTGAGGGAGTGCCGCACTGTCAGAGGGTCAGTACTGAGGGAGTGCCGCACTGTCAGAGGGTCAGTACTGAGGGAGTGCCGCACTGTCGGAGGGTCTGCACTGAGGGAGTGCTGCACTGTCAGAGGGTCAGTACTGAGGGAGTGCCGCACTGTCGGAGGGTCTGCACTGAGGGAGTGCTGCACTGTCAGAGGGTCAGTACTGAGGGAGTGCCGCACTGTCAGAGGGTCTGCACTGAGGGAGTGCTGCACTGTCAGAGGGTCAGTACTGAGGGAGTGCCGCACTGTCGGAGGGTCTGCACTGAGGGAGTGCTGCACTGTCAGAGGGTCAGTACTGAGGGAGTGCCGCACTGTCAGAGGGTCACCAGACCCTTGAGGAGAGCCCGCTCTGTATAAAGGACCCTAGAATTTACTAAAGGTAAAATGGTGCTGAGTTTACCGTCCTCTCCATTGATAACGGTTCTTTATGCTTTAAGAGATTTTGTCTAGAAATTCACTACATCGCTAACTCCAGTGTGATATACCAACTGACAAAATAACGAGAATATTTTACACATTTCCAGAATATTACACTTCGAATCCTGGAAGTGTTTGTGAATTAAAACTAAAAGCAGTTACATTAGGATGTGTTATTTTGTAATTAGTCAGAGGCCCATAAAGAACCATAAATATCGCTCTGCGCGAGGGAGAGAGATTTAGACTCTGGGCCCCTCGAGCCATGGAGCCCGTGTCACTCGGCCCCACCCTGAGCTAACCCACCGGCCCCAAGCTGCACTGGCGGCGATTGTGTAACTGATCCCCGAACAGAGGATGCTAATGATGGGCTTCAAGGAACATCCCAGAAATCAGCTTAAATAAAACCTTCTGAGTTCAGGATTGTTGGACTTTGTCAATTCTGCTGAATCTTGACAACAATTTTGGAACAACTTTGTACCCCAGATCCAAAGATAATTCAGTTACTCAAAACAGGCGTTAATTAGAAACTAATGGTCCGGATCCGGGAGCGATGCACTGTCAGAGGGTCAGTACTGAGGGAGTGCTGCACTGTCAGAGGGTCAGTACTGAGGGAGTGCTGCACTGTCAGAGGGTCAGTTCTGAGCGAGTGCTGCACTGTCAGAGGGTCAGTACTGAGGTAGTTCTGCACTGTCAGAGGGTCAGTACTGAGGCAGTGCTGTACTGTCAGAGGGTCAGTATTAAGGGAGTGCCGCACTGTCAGAGGGTCAGTATTGAGGGAGTGCCGCACTGTCAGAGGGTCAGTATTGAGGGAGTACCGCACTGTCAGAGGGTCAGTATTGAGGGAGTGCCGCAATGTCAGAGGGTCAGTACTGAGGGAGTGCTGCACTGTCAGAGGGTCAGTACTGAGGGAGTGCTGCACTGTCAGAGGGTCAGTACTGAGGGAGTGCTGCACTGTCAGAGGGTCAGTACTGAGGGAGCACTGCACTGTCAGAGGGTCAGTACTGAGGGAGTGCTGCACTGTCAGAGGGTCAGTACTGAGGGAGTGCTGCACTGTCAGAGGGTCAGTACTGAGGGAGTGCTGCACTGTCAGAGGGTCATGAACTATATGGGTTTTTACAACAATCCCAAAGCTTCATGGTAATTTTTACTGATTTTATCGCCAATTGTTTTAAACTCCCTGGGTTCTTGGTCCAGGTCCCGGGTCAGTAACCTAAGGGCTACACTCCAGTTTCTATATCAGATAGATTTCCGGCTGTGATTGTTACAAGGTCAGGTTGTAATGGTTTGAGTTGAATCCTCACAGGGAGCGAGCTGAAGCCATTTGCCGTTTGTCTTTGGCATTTCTGTTGTGCTTTTTAAGCCGCTGTCTTTATAGGACATTCATAAATAACTCGGCGATCACTGTCTCGCTGAGAGTAAAGCAGAAAAACATCAAATAAGTTTGAAAGATATTTTATTATTGTCAAATTTGCAGAATTTATAACGTAAAATTACAAGAGAATTATAACAATTTAATTGTAGAAAATTATTCAAAAAAGGCAGCATTGGATTGGACAGTAACAAACAATTAAAAATCAACTAAGGCTACAGAAACAACACATTAATTTGATGAACACAGAGTTAATTATCTGAAGACAGTCTGATCATTATCCACACACGAACCCGAAAATAAACCCCTCTCCTGACAGTTGTAAACTGTTCCTAACCTGAAAACGCTGAGTATAATCTCTGGGTAGAAACAGGCAAAGGGAGCCACATAGATCAAAATCTTAAAACAGGGGTCAATTGATACCGGTTAAAGTGGCTTCTTGGTGTCACGGTACTCCACCCTGTAAAGGATAAAGGAGATGATCCCGCAGTAAAACAAACTCTTCATTAACAGCAGTGTGTATGTAAAGGTAGCCACCTGCAGCGAATTCAAAGGCGGTTCCGAGGGCCCTGGAGAAACAAAAAAGACACAAGCTTCTAGTTCATTGCATTCGGGCTACTGAACAGTGGAGGATGTGCTGAATGGGAAAGTGAAGTGAAAAAAGCCAATAACGCGCAATGGGGCGAGTAAACAACGCTGCTGCAAAGCCCAGAATCTGGAAGAGTCCATAAAGCGTCTGTAGTAATTATGTTAACAATCCACTATCTAATTCTGTTCAGCACCGGATTGTCAGTAAACCCTTGATTTCAATCGGACTCTCAGTTTATAATTGCTACTAAATTCTGGGGACTACTTCCGGTGGCTTTAGGATGCCGGAATAAATTGTCCTTTTCAGCTTTTTTCTAGTTCACTTCAACCCAGCGAATAAACTCAGACAAAAAGGAATAAGATATTGGATTGTACAAGCAGGCGATTCTCACCCCTAAAGAGGAAGAGCGATTTATATTGGGATGCAGCCTGAACACTAACCGTCTTTTCTCGGCAAAGTTGCCGTAGATCGAAGCATTGTTAATTCTCGCCCAATTCCGATCTCCCGCAAGATGATGCTGGGGTCTCTTGGTATTTACAGATTATTTACAGCTCAGAAACAGACCATTCGACCCAACTATTCCATGGCGCTGTTTAGGCTCCACACCTCTCTTCATCTCACCATCAATATGATCTTCTACTCCTTTCTCCCTCATTCACTTATCTAGATTTCCCCTTCACGGTACCAATGCTACTCATCTCCACTACTCCTCGTGGTGACGAATTTCATATTCTAACCACCCTGTTGTTAAAGACATTTCACCTGAATTCCCTAATAGATTTATTAGTGACTATCTTATATTATGTTCTCAGCAAGTGGAAACATCTCTACATCTACCCTATCAAATCCTTTCAAAGTCTTAAAGGTCTCTATTAGATTACCCCTCAACCCTTTTCTTTCCTAGAGAAAAAGATCTCCAGCCTGTTCAATCTTCCCTGATAGGTATAACCTCTCCATCCTGGTCTCCTACTAATTCAGTCCCTCCACATGTTTTTTTTAATAAAATGGAGACCAGGACTGTGCACAGTAGTCCGTGTTGTCTAACCAAGTTTCAATACAAGTTTACCAAAACTTCTCTCCTATTCCATTATATCCTTCCGTAAAGAAGTTTAGTGCTTTGCTTTCTTATGGTTTTATTAACCCACATTTTTACATTTAGTGACTTATATATCTGTAGCCCCTGATCACTACATTCCTTTACCCCACTTCCACAAATATGTTACGAGGATTATGTGGTCTTTGTAATCATCCTATTAAAATGTACCATTTCACACTTATCTATATGAAAGTTTATTTTCCAAATGCATGCTCATTCTGCAAGTTTAATGGCATCTTCCTGTAATTTATCACAGTTCTCCTCTATATTAACTACACGATCTCCCCACTGCCCTCCACCCACTCCCCTGCCCTGGTACACTCAGGGATCTGTGGATATGCACACCAATGTCCCTCTGATCTTCAGCACTTTCCATGGTCCTGCCATTCATAGTATAATCCTTTGCCTTGTTAGCCCTCCCCAAGTGCATTACCTCACACTTTTCTGGGTTGAATTCCATTTGCCACTGCTCTGCCCACCTGACCAGTCCATTGATATCCTCCTGCAGTTTATGGCTATCCTCCTCACTATTTACCACCCTAACAATTTTCATGTCATCTGCGAACTTCTTGATCATACCCCCTACATTTAAGTCCAAATTATTTATGTACACCACAAACAGCAAGGGCCCCAGCACCGAGCCCTGTGGAACCCCACTGGAAACAGACTTCCAGTCACAGAAACATCCCTCTACTATCACCCTCTGCTTCCTGCCTCTCAGCCAATTTTGGATCCAACGTGCCACTTTGCCTTGGATCCCATGGGCTCTTACTTTCTTGACGAGTCTGCCATGAGGGACCTTATCAAAAGCCTTGCTAAAGCCCGTGCAGACCACATCAAATGCATTACCCTCATCAACACTCCTGGTTACCTCCTCAAAAAATTCAATCAAATTTGTCAAACACGTCCTCCCTATAACAAATCCATGCTGACTATCCCTGATTAATCCACATCTCTCCAAGTGCAGATATATTCTGTCCCTCAGAATTCTTTCTAGTAACTTCTCCACCACCGAGGTTAGACTGACTGGGCCTGTAATTTCCTGGTCTAATTCTTCCTCCCTTTTTAAATAATGGGACAACATTAGCAGCCCTCCAGTCCTCTGGCACCTCACCTATGGCCAGAGAGGGTTTGGAAATTACTGCCAGTTGGATTGAGCTGGGGTTGGTATGGGCGAGACGCCGGGTAAAGGCTGCAAGGGTCGCCTTCCGTGAAGGGCGTTACTGGGGCCAGTTGAGTTTTTCTAACAATGCGGCAGTTTCGCTGCACATTTTTCTGCTGTCGACCAGATTTACTGAATCAAGACTCCGGATTGCTCTCTGGGTTAATTGTTTCAACAGTGGAACCTGCCCCCGGTCTGTGGAGCCGCTGCATGAATTGTTCTCATTGGGAAATTACCTTCAGACGCACTCTCTGCTGCTTCGAAGTCAGGAAGCTGACATGTGGGACCTGAGGAATCATCAAGTTTGTCCATAGCTGCAGAAGAGGAAAGAAAGACAGAAGCATAGATTAGAAACAATCCGAAACTTCAGCGATGTTGTGGCTGGTGAGAGGGAATAAGAACATAAACCAGGTGTCCATGTGGAGTAAGGCAGTCTGTCCATGTGGAGAGTGAAGGATGTGTGCGGGTGCCCGGAATCTCATGAGCACAGAGCTCTGCTCCATGACGAGTTTAAAGCGAGTGAAGATAATGATTTTCTGTAGTTAAGCCACTGGCTGTAACACATTCCGTATTCTCACAATAAACGTTTCCGTTGTCAGCCCCTCAGGACTTCAGTACAGAATGTACCGAGTACCTAGAGTCTAACAGTGATCGGGTTGCCCCAGTTTACTCTCCGCATCTTGACATGTTCGATGCCCAAACTCCATTTCACTGAGAGAAAAGCAGGACAAGCGCTTTCCCCTTCCCCGTGTTGCACTAGAACCGTTCCCAGTTTGCGCCGTTTGGCGTTTGCAGCGGATCTTCCGCCGAATTTACGCGGACGATCGGGAAACCCCGCGGAAATTCAAGAGTTTCCAATTTTCCGCTTTAGTGAAAGTTTATCAAGTTTTTAAATTCTAGAACTGGTAGTTTTAGTCTCAAGTATGAGAGTATCTCTCGGGTGACGCTGCCCTCGTGCACTGGCCTGAGTGCGGAATTTGAACAAGAGTCCCATTTACAGCATAAATACTGAGATGAATAAACGTTTTGTACGTCTGATGCCATAACTTGTCCTAAATATGCATCAATATTTCTATTAACCGGCTTTAGATACAGAGCGCGTTCCTAGTTCTGTAAAACACAAACTAAGTAAAGAATGGTATGATTCCCCCGGGGACTATGCAGTTGGATCTGTGGAGGGTGAGTTAGATAACCGAGTGAGAAAGCGGATCGAAGGGACAGGAGCGAGAAGACTTTAATTGATTGAACCTCTTCTGTATCAGATAGTTATAATAAACTCCATCATTATACATCCTGATGATGTAGACGGCCATAGACCGGCTGCTGCTTTTCAACTAAGGTTGAAATGTTTTGAACGGGTCGAAGTCTAAGAGCACACATTGATGGGAAAGCTGATTGATACTGAATGAAGTTGTTCCTAAACTCGGGGGTGATAGTTCATGGAGGGGGGAGGGGGGTGGGGGGGTGGTGTTGATGGGAATCTGCTTTAACCGGAGGAGCCGATGGGAGTTATTGAGTACGTACCGGTTTTATAGTTTCTGTTGATCGTTACTTTCTCTGGGCCTCCTTCGTGCTTCGCTCCGCAGCTGATGTTCCTGCTTCCCCATTGGTACTTGGTGACTTCCAGGCTGCTGATCACCGAGTAAGTATTGTCCCCCTGTTTCTCCACTGGGTCTGTGAACACTCTTTCGTCTTTAGGTTTCTCTTCACCCTCGATTGTCCACTGAACCTTGATGACCTCGGGGAAGAATCCAGTCAGGAGACAGACTACCATGGCTTTTTTATCAGCTTCCATTTCGGTTGAATTGGGTGGGAAAAGGCGAATTGTTGGTTTCACAGCAGTTTGGTCTGATTTCAAAAAATCAAAAGAAATTTCTGTAAACCTACCCGCTAAAGACAGGTTTAATTTACAACACACGGTTGGCCACAGATTTGCCAGAAGAGAAATACTTGCTCGATCTCTGTCACTTCTTACAATCCGAGACGTATATTTGGAGTTTAGTTGGGATTTCCGATGCGCTGGTTGTTAAAGTTCAAAGAAACCGGGATCCAGGAAAGGAGAAGGGGAGAGGGGAGAAAAGGAGTGAAAGGAGAGGTGGGATTGGGGGATGGAAAAAGATGGGAAGGGAGGGGAGGGTGGGAGAGAGAGGAGGACAGGAAGTGGAGGTGAGAGAGGAGGAAAGGGAAGGGAGAGGAGAAGACGAAGAGACGGCGGAATAAGAGGCGAGAGGGGAGAAGGAGGGAGAGGAGAGTAAGGAAGAGGAGAAGAGAGGAGACTTTGATGGGAAAGGTGAACAGTTTGTGGCGGCTAATGCGATCAGTTTACATTGAACTGGGGTCAGACTGTAGATCACTTCACTCACAAATGAACTTGTTCTGAGGCATTTCAGTCACGTGGAGGAACTGGAGGAATTGGGGTTATTTTCCTTGGAGCAGAGAAGTTTACAGGGAGATTTACTGAAGGTGTTCAAAATTAGGAGGGTATTGATAGAGTAAATAAGAAAAGCCCGCACAGTAAACAGGGAGGCGAATAATACCAGAGTTCAGGGAGATGTGGAGTGACTGGGGAAATGGCAGATACATGGACACAGTGAACTGTGGAATGACTGATATTTGTAGGAAGAATGAGCGAGGAAATGGTCCAATTTTAAATTATGAAGGGGTTTGAGAGTCAATAAGGGGGGTAAATGGTGTCAGAAGGACAGATAACCAGATGCAGAGACCACAAGTGGGTTTCAAAGTTACACAACAAGTTGTCCTGATCTGTAAACACTGCTTGGAAGAATGGGAGGAACTGATTCACTGAATGTATATTTATAAAGGAGAAAATTGCAAAGCTATGTGGAAAGAGCAGAGAGTGGGACTAATTGGATAGCGCTTTCAAAGGGGGAGCACAGGCCCGATGGGCCGAATGGTCTCCTGCCCTGCTGCATCATTCTAAGATTCTCCCTAAGTCTCTCACAGTTTTGTTTCTCTGTCTGCTCTCTTACTAAAACATGTCAGTAATACCAAGTAACCCGTTTCTCCTTGTGAGGGACGGGCTAACTTCTCTGAAACCGGCGGCGGTTTAATTCAAGGAGAATGTTCATGAATAATCCGGAACTGTAAAAATCTACTCGCTCAAGTAATGGGGACGAACCTGAATTAAATCTCTAAGATAAAAGCAAAATACTGCGGATGCTGGAAATCTGAAATAAAAACAGGAAACACTGGAAAAGCTCACCTGCGGGGAGAGGAACAGAGTTAAGGTTTCGAGTCCAATGTGGACTCTTCCTCAGAGAGTCAGACACACTCGAAACGTTAACTCTGTTCCTCTCTCCGCAGGTGAGCTTTTCCAGTGTTTCCTGTTTTTATTTCGCAATTGGGTCTCGAGTTCCTTGTGTGGATGGTTGTGCCGTCGCTGCCGGTCGGGTGTTCGGGTCCCGCCGCCTCTCTGGGGTCCGGGGTGGGCGAGGGAGGGGGGGCAGCCGAACAGCACAGACTCCCTTCCCTGCGGGCCACCCACACCAACTAGCCCGAGGTTCCAGTCAGTGAATAACTCCTAAACTACAGAGTTAGCAAACTGCAAACTGCTCGGGCCTTTCGCTCTTGTGCTCAATGTTGTTCCAGAATAGCACCTGTGGGATGTCGAGAGTTTGTGAGGACTGGAATCATCACAAATCCACTGCTCCCTTATTCCTATTGTCCAGAATGGTCACTGTTTCTGTGTGGAATCCGGACTCGAAACTGGTCATTAACCCTCGGCTTCCGCCAAAACTCCCCGGGTTCTGAACTTGCTCTTCCCAACCAATTAAAGACACCAAAACCAGAACAGAATTACCTGGAAAAACTCAGCAGGTCCGGCAGCATCGGCGGAGAAGAAAAGAGTTTAACTCTTTTTAGTTTAGTAGTTTAACTCTTTTCTTCTCCGCCGATGCTGCCGGGCCTGCTGAGTTTTTCCAGGTAATTCTGTTTTTGTTTTGGATTTCCAGCATCCGCAGTAGTTTTTTGTTTTATTATCAATTAAAGACACTAACCCGTATCAGGACCCAGCTGAATGCTGTTCCTCACGCTGCACAGGGCAGGATGGGAACATACCCCCCGTGTTAAGCGCTGGATGTGGAGGGTCATTGGCCATCAGCAGCTGAGCCTCAACGCCGAAAGCAGAATCCGTTGATCGGTTTACAAAACCGGCCAAGCCGCTGGGGAAGGCTGGACACGGCTTGGCTGGGATAAAGATTCAGACTCACCTGTTACAATGAGTTTGGTCCCAGAGCCGAATTGTACACCTCCATAGCCACGGTGATACACGGCTGTTCAAAATCTTCACTGCAAACAGCGGTGAGTCTTACTGCCGCTATTAATGATTACTATCACTATTAACTATTATTATTAATTATCACTATTAACTATTACTGCCTCTGTGAACTGTCTCTGTCTCTGTAAACTGTCACCAGCTTTATTGGTATTATTACGTCTATGAATTATGACGGTTTCTCCTGATTATCTAACTGACTTTTAAATGTTTTCCCTCAATAAACATCACAGATTTCTCAGAGTTACTGTGATAATCGGGAAGTTTTTGCCAGACCCAGATTAGCCCGGTACTTGTGTACACCCTTCACCCTGACATGAACCTTGGTAAAAGCCATTCCGGTCACTATGCAGCATGAATTACCTGCCGGTGTGACGGGCAGCCTGAGGTCCCGGGATGATCCACTGAATGAGTCAATAACTGCCCAGTGCAGAAGGGCTTTTCATGTAAAGTGCTCTTTACCCCCTCCTTAACCGTTATTAACTCACCTGTAACTATTAGTTTAGTCCCGGTTCCGAAAACCTTTATACCAGACCACAGTGACACAACACATTACAAAAACCCTTCCACCACCCGTGTACAGACAGCCTGATTTACCGAAACTCTGACCGAGAACACGGGTGTCGGTACCAAGGACGGTGTAAACACACTTTCGGACACACACCCGACACTATAAAGTGTCTCAGTGAACATCCAAACTCTCAGTAAGTACTGGACAGACCGCCCGGGACACCCGCTGACATTTATTGAAATAAATCTCTCCCAGCCCTTTCCTTAAACCCAGCGTGAAATTCAGCTCAAACTCACCTGAAACGATGAGCCGAGTCCCAGAGCCGAATATCTTTCTCCAGCTACCAGAGGTAACACTGTGTTATATCACTGTACAAGAACCAGGCCGGGCACCCAGCCGACCCCACAGCTTCTCCCACCCCCCCACAGGGACTAACCCTGCACCCACCCAGAAACTATCCACCCCGCTCCCGGTTACTCGGCATCTGGAGTTTATTAGTGTATTTTACACACTGCTCCTCTCACACTGAACTCTCACCTGTGACAATGAGTTTAGTCCCAGTGCCGAAGACTTTCACATCTGCATAGTCTGTTGAGCACAGTGCTGCAACCCCTAACAATAACCCCGCTTCCTCACCACACACTCTCCCAGTCCAAGGCACAGCTTCACAGCAACCACACAGCAACTTGTGGCAAACTCTCAGTGCCAAACTCAACTGACCTGGCCGGATTCAGACAGGCCGGGTCTAACCTGGACTCACCGAGACCCGGACTCCCTCTTCCTGAACGCATTCTGACTCGGGCGCGCTTAAATATCGATAAGGTAACCAGCATTAGATTTTGGCTGATTTCAGAGCAATCTCATGGTTTCTCCTCGGTGTTCTCCCTACATTGTTACCTGTTTCACACTTTAGACATCAAACTGCTGAGGGTTTGTGAACCCCAACCTCTGACTTGAAACAACTCCAATATCGCACCCACTGACCCACTACTCTCCGCTCTTTGCCCACCTCCTGGTACACTTAGTGTTGTGGGGTGTTGGTTACAGATCAGTATATCTTAAACAAGTCTCCATAGCCTTCAGTGGGTTAACTGTAAGTTTTTATTAACTACTGGGACTATTTATATGTCGGTACCAAGGACGGTGTAAACACACCTTCGGACACACACCCGACACTATAAAGTGTCTCAGGGAACATCCAAACTCTCAGTAAGTACTGGACCGACCGCCCGGGACACCCGCTGACATTTATTGAAATAAATCTCTCCCAGACCTTTCCTTAAACGCAGCGTGAAATTCAGCTCAAACTCACCTGAAACGATGAGCCGAGTCCCAGAGCCGAATATCTTTCTCCGGCTACCAGAGGTAACACTGTGTTATATCACTGTACAAGAACCAGGCCGGGCACCCAGCCGACCCCACAGCTTCTCCCACCCCCCCACAGGGACTAACCCTGCACCCACCCAGAAACTATCCACCCCGCTCCCGGTTACTCGGCAACTGGAGTTTATTAGTGTATTTTACACACTGCTCCTCTCACACTGAACTCTCACCTGTGACAATGAGTTTTGTCCCAGTGCCGAAGACTTTCACATCTGCATAGTCTGTTGAGCACAGTGCTGCAACCCCTAACAATAACCCCGCTTCCTCACCACACACTCTCCTAGTCCAAGGCACAGCTTCACAGCAACCACACAGCAACTTGTGGCAAACTCTCAGTGCCAAACTCAACTGACCTGGCCGGATTCAGACAGGCCGGGTCTAACCTGGACTCACCGAGACCCGGACTCCCTCTTCCTGAACGCATTCTGACTCGGGCGCGCTTAAATATCGATAAGGTAACCAGCATTAGATTTTGGCTGATTTCAGAGCAATCTCATGGTTTCTCCTCGGTGTTCTCCCTACATTGTTACCTGTTTCACACTTTAGACATCAAACTGCTGAGGGTTTGTGAACCCCAACCTCTGACTTGAAACAACTCCAATATCGCACCCACTGACCCACTACTCTCCGCTCTTTGCCCACCTCCTGGTACACTTAGTGTTGTGGGGTGTTGGTTACAGATCAGTATATCTTAAACAAGTCTCCCTAGCCTTCAGTAGGTTAACTGTAAGTCTTTATTAACTACTGGGACTATTTACTCATGTACAGGGAAGGGTACAGGCTAGCATCTGTCTCCATGTTTGGACATTGACCCTGGCTCTCGGTTATATGCCTTCTCACATCACTGTGTGGGCAGTACCGTGCACAGTGACACATTAACCCCATACGTGCCAGACCCTTATACTGCAACCCCCTCAAGTCCTTATCTAAAGATTTTTTTAATTCATTCAAGGGATGTGGGAATCCCTGGTGAGACCAACATTTATTGCCCATCCCTAACTGCCCTTGAGAAGGTGGTGGTGAGCTGCCTTCTTGAACCGCTGCAGCCCATGTGGTGTAGGTACACCCACAGTGCTGTTAGGGAGGGAGTTCCAGGATTTTGACCCAGCGACAGTGAAGGAACGGCGATATATTTCCAAGTCAGGATGGTGAGTGGCTTGGAGGGGAACTTCCAGCTGGTGGTGTTCCCATCTATCTGCTGCCCTTGTCCTTCTAGATGGTAGTGGTCGTGGGTTTGGAAGGTGCTGTCTAAGGAGCCTTGATAAATTCCTGCAGTGCATCTTGTAGATGGTACACGCTGCTGCTGTGCATCGGTGGTGGATGGAGTGAATGTTTGTGGATGTGGTGCCAATCATGTGGGCTGCTTTGTCCTGGATGGTGTCAAGCTTCTTGAGTGCTGTGGGAGCTGCACTCATCCAGGCAAGTGGGGAGTATTCCATCACACTCCTGACCTTTGCCTTGTAGATGATGGACGGGCTTTGGGGAGTCAGGAGGTGAGTTACTTGCCACAGGGGAAGTGGTGATATAATTATATTGTCACTGGATGAGTAATGCAGAGACCCAGGGTAATGCTCTAGGGGCATGGGTTCAAACCCCACCACAGCAGATGGTGAAATTTAAATTCAATAAGTATCTGGAATTAAAAGTCAATGATGACCATGAAACCATTGTCGATTGTTGTAAAAACCCATCTGGTCGCTAATGCTCTTTAGGGAAGGAAATCTGCTGTCCTCACCTGGTCTGGTCTACATGTGACCCAGATCTACTCTTAAAAATGCCCCCTGAATGAGGGCAATTAGGGGTGGGCAATAAATGCTGGCCTAGCCAGTAATGCCAACATCTCATGAATGAATTTTAAAAAAAGGATTCCTAGCCTCTGACCTGCTCTTGTAGCCACAGTATATGGCTAAAACCCCAGGATGTTGATAGTGGGGGATTCAGCGATGGTAATGCCATTGAACATCAAAGGGTGATGCTTAGATTCTCTCTTGTTGGAGATGGTCATTGCCTGGCACTTGTGTGACACAAATGTTACTTGCCACTTGTCAGCCCAAGCCTGGATATTGTCCAGGTCTTGCTGCATTTGGACATGGACTGCTTCAATATCTGAGGAGTCGTGAATGGTGCTGAACATTGTGCAATCAATGAAAATCCCCACTTCTGACCTTATGATGGAAGGAAGGTCATTGATGAAGCAGCTGAAGATGGTTGGGCTGAGGACACTATCCTGAGGAACTCCTGCAGTGATGTCCTGGAGCTGAGATGACTGACCTCCAACAACCACAACCATCTTCCTTTGTGTTAGGTATGGCTCCAACCAGCAGAGAATTTTCCCCCTGATTCCCATTGACTCCAGTTTTGCTTGGGCTCCTTGATGCCATACTTGGTAAAAGGCAGCCTTGATGTCAAGGGCAGTCACTCTCACATCACCTCGGGAGTTCAGCTCTTTTGTCCATGTTTGAAGCAAGGCCGTAATGAGGTCAGTATTTGGAGTTACACTAGTTTACTTTGTCTTACATTGTTATCACTCCCATATACTTACATTGTTATCACTCCCATATACTTACATTGTTATCACTCCCATATACTTACATTGTCATCACTCCCATATACTTACATTGTCATCACTCCCATATACTTACATTGTTATCACTCCCATATACTTACATTGTTATCACTCCCATATACTTACATTGTTATCACTCCCATATACTTACATTGTTATCACTCCCATATACTTACATTGTTATCACTCCCATATACTTACATTGTTATCACTCCCATATACTTACATTGTTGCTACTGCATTATCACTATTTCTACATTATCACTATTTCTACACTATCACTAATTCTACATTATCACTATTACTAAAATAACACTATTTTTACATTATCACTACCCTATTCCAACCCATCCCCGCTCACCCACCTTCAAGTCATTGAATTTACAGGTTCAGATGCTCTGAAGGTCTCATAGCCCTTCCAGATTACTACACTTAGAGTTAAGATGAGTTTGTGGGATAGGGATAAGGGAAGGATTAGGGTGAGAATGAGGGTTTGTATTTATGTGAGGGTTAAAATGAGAGTGAGGTTAGGGTTAGATTTGGATTAGAGTTAGTGTTCAGGTTAGCATTTGGGTTAAGGCGAGAGTCAGGGTTAGGGTTACCGTGGTTCCTGGAGCTGACAGTATCTGCAATTCATTCCACAGTGAACTCTGATTTTAATTATACCATTGTACAATCATATTGCTTAGAAGGAAGTCATTTGGCACATTATGCCTGTGTCTGCTCTTTGAAAGCACCGTCCAATTTACACTCTCTGATTCCAGAGAATGGTGGATTCTGACTGTCAATCTGATGGCAAAATAATTTCATAAAGGTGCCTGAGAAGCTCAGAGGCTCCATGTTTACTCCATTTTCTCAGATGATTGTGAAAACTTGGACTGCAATTATTTTCATGCTAAACATGGGTTAATTTTAATTGAACCTGGCATCAGGAAGCTCATGGGATGAAGCAATACTGAGTTTACCTGCCACCCAGTTTTAGTCTGTATAGGGTGGGTTTAAAACCAGCTGTTCCACATGATTCAGCAGATTTCTTGTCTAATGAGTTAGGTTAAAATTACTCAACAGTTGCAAAGCTGTACAATATCAGAGCACTGCACTCTGCTAAGGAAATGTAGGGACTTAACAACTATCACAGTACAAGCTGTTTTATTTTTACTCATTCATGGGATGTGGGTGTCAAAGGCCAACGTTTATTGCCCATTCCTAATTGCTCTTGAGAAGATGGTGATGTGCTGCCTTCCTGTTAGTTTAGCAGCACAGACTAGGAGCGACATTAGGTGCACCTAAAAATGCAGGACCAATCTAGTGAAGCTACAACACAAGACTACATGTATGTTAAACAGTGGAAGCAGCATGCTATAGACAAAGCTAAACATTGGGATCTCCAGCTCCAGATGATTTGTGTCCCAGACTGCTGAGGGAGGCAAGGGAGGAGACCTCAGGGGCTCTTACCCAAATTTTTAATTTCTCTCTGGCCATGGGAAAGGTGCCAGAGGACTGGAGAACAGCTAATGTGGTTCCACTATTTAAGAAGGGTTGTAGAGATAAGCCCGGGAACTACAGGCCAGTGAGTCTCAGGTCAGTGGTAGGGAAACCATTTGAGAAAATTCTGCAGGAGAGAATCTATCTCCACTTGGAGCGGCAAGGTTTGATCAGGGATAGTCAGCATGGCTTTGTCAGAGGGAGGTCATGCCTAACAAATTTGATTGAATTTTTTGAGGAGGTGACCAGGTGTGTAGATGAGAGTAGTGCAGTTGATGTAGTTTATATGGATTTCAGCAAAGCCTTTGACAAGGTCCCACATGGGAGACTTATAAAGAAGGCAAAGGCACATGGGATACAGGGTAATTTGATAAGGTGGATTCAAAATTGGCTTAGTTGTAGGAGACAGAGGGTGATGACAGAAGGATGCTTTAGTGACTGGAAGCCAGTGTCCAGTGGCGTGCCACAGGGATCTGTGCTGGGTCCCCTATTATTTGTCATTTATATAAACGACATAGATGACTATGTGGGGGGTAGGATTAGTAAGTTTGCGGATGACACAAAGATTGGCCGGGTGGTTAACAGTGAGATTGAGTGTCTTGGGCTACAGGAAGATATAGACGGGATGGTCAAATGGGCAGATAAGTGGCAAATGGAATTTAACCCTGAAAAGTGTGAGGTGATACACTTTGGAAGGAATAATTTGAGAAGGAAGTATTCAATGAACAGCATGACACTAGGAAATTCTGAGGAACAAAGGGACCTTGGCGTGTGTGTCCATAGATCTCTGAAGGCGGAGGGGCATGTTAGTGGGGTGGTGAAAAAGGCATATGGGACACTTGCCTTTATCAATCGAGGCATAGGTTACAAAAGTAGGGAGATCACGTTGGAGTTGTATAGAACCTTGGTGAGGCCACAGCTGGAGTACTGTGTGCAGTTCTGGTCGCCACATTATAGGAAGGATGTGATTGCACTGGAGGGGGTGCAGAGGAGATTCAGCAGGATGTTGCCTGGGATGAAACATTTAAGTTATGAAGAGAGGTTGGGTAGACTTGGGTTGTTTTCATTGGAGCAGAGAAGACTGAGGGGTGACTTGATCGAGGTGTACAAGATTATGAGGGGCATGGACAGGGTGGATAGGGAGCAGCTGTTCCCCTTAGTTGAAGGGTCAGTCACAAGGGGACATAAGTTCAAGGTGGGCGGCAGTTGGTTTAGGGGGGATATGAGAAAAAACCTTTTTACCCAGAGGGTAGTGACGGTCTGGAATGCGCTGCCTGGGAGGGTGTTGGAGGCGGGTTGCCTCACATCCTTTAAAAAGTACCTGGATGAGCACTTGGCACATCATAACATTCAAGGCTATGGGCCAAGTGCTGGTAAATGGGATTAGGTAGGTAGGTCAGGTGTTTCTGGCCGATGGACCTTTTCTGCACTGTGTGATTCTGTGAAAAATGTTTGCTTTCATCCCTTTCAGTCAAACAAAGCACTGTTAGGTAGTGACAATGAAGGATTGGCAATACAGTTCCAAATCATAATGCTGGGTGACTTGGAGGGAAACTTGCAGGTGCTGGTAGCCCCAAGTGCCTGCTGCCCTTGTCCTTCTAGGCAGTTTTCCACATTGCCAGGTAGATGCCAGTGTTATACCATTACAGGAACAGTTTGCATAGGGGCGTGTCTAGTTCTGGAAAAAAATTGTGGTTCATAGCCTATGCTGTATTCAATGTGCTCAGCTGCTTCTTAATATTACATGGAGTGAATCAAATTGGTGAAGCCTGACACCTTTGATGCTGGAGACCTCAGGAAGGGGCTAAGATGGATCATCCACTCAGCATTTTTGGCAGAAGATTGTTGCAAATGCTTCAGCCTTGTCTTTTACACTGATGTGGTGGACTCTGCTAAGATTGAGGATGAGAATGTTTGTGGATCCTACTCCTCCAATTAGCTGTAAATGCTGAGCCTTGTCTTTTGTACTCACATGCTGGGCTCTTGCTATAAGTTGTTTAATTATCTGCCACTATTCATCATTGGAAATGGCAAGACTGTAGAGTTTTGATCTGTCTGTTGATGTGGGATTGTTTAGCTTTGTCTATAGCATGCTGCTTCCACTGTTTAACATACATGTAGTCTTGTGTTGTAGCTTCACTAGATTGATCCTGCATCTTTAGGTGCACCTAGTGTTGCTCCTAGTCTGTGCTTCTAAACTCCTCATTGAACCTGTTCTGATCATTTAGCTTGATGGAAATGATAGAATGAGGAATATGCAAGACATTAAATCATAGATTGTGGTGGAATACAATTCTGCTGCTACTGATGGCCCACATCACCTCATGGATACCCACTTTCTGAGTGCTAGATCTACTCTGAATCAATCTCATTTAGTACAGTGGCAGTGCCGCACAACGCAATGGAGGATGTCCTCCATCTGAAGACGGTACTGGGCAGTGATCACTCCGATCAACGTTGTCATGGATAGGTATCTCTTTCATTGGTAGGGTCAAGTTCAAGTCGTTTATTTCCTTATGTTTTGTTCTTTCACCACCTGCTGCAGGCCCAGTCTGGCAGCTTTGTCCTTCAGGACTCTTGTCAGTCCAATTAGTAGCGGTGCTACTGAGTCATAGAACCATAGAGTTATTCAGATACTGAAGGAAGTTATTCAACCCACTGAGTCCATTGGCTCTCTGTAAAGCAACCAGTCCCATTCCCCTGCAATATTGTGAGCAATTTTGGGCCCCGTATCTCAGGAAGGATGTTCTGGCCCTGGAGAGGGTCCAGAGGAGGTTCACAAGAACGATCCCAGGAATGAAAGGCTTAACATATGAGGAACGTTTGAGGACTCTGGGTCTATACTCGATGGAGTTTAGAAGGATGAGGGAGGACCTGATTGAAACTTACAGAATACTGAAAGGCCTGGATAGAGTGGACGTGGGGAAGATGCTTCCATTAGTAGGAGAGACTAGGACCCGAGGGCACAGCCTCAGAGTAAAGGGAAGACCTTTTAGAACAGAGATGAGGAGAAACTTCGTTAGCCAGAGAGTGGTGAATCTATGGAATTCATTGCCACAGAAGGCTGTGGAGGCCAGGTCATTGAGTGTATTTAAGACCGAGATAGATAGGTTCTTGATTGGTAAGGGGATCAAAGGTTCTGGGGAGAAGGTGGGAGAATGGGGTTGAGAAACGTATCAGCCATGATTGAATGGCGGAGCTGACTCGATGGGCCGAATGGCCTAATTTCTGCTCCTATGTCTTATGGTCTTATGGTCTATCCTTGTAGCATTGGCTCTCTGTAATTAGGAAAGCTAATAGAATATTATCATTTATTGTGAGGGGAATTGTGAGATCAAAAAAGAGGTGTTAGGCATCTTGAAGAATATTAAGGTGGATAAGTCCCCAGGGCCAGATGGGATCTACCCCAGAGTACTGAGGGAGGCAAGGGAGGAGATTTCTGGGGCCTTGACAGAAATCTTTGTATCCTCACTGGGTACGGGTGAGGTCCCAGAGGACTGGAGAATGGCCAATGTTGTTCCATTGTTTAAGAAGGGTAGCAGGGATAATCCAGGAAATTACAGGCCGGTGAGCTTTACGTCAGTGGTAGGGAAATTATTGGAGAAGATTCTTCGTGACAGGAGTTACTACCATTTGGAAGCAAATGGGCCTATTAGTGAGAGGCAGCATGGTTTTGTGAAGGGGAGGTCGTGTCTCACTAACTTGATCGAGTTTTTCGCGGAAGTGACGAAGATGATCGACGATGGAAGGGCAGTGGATGTTATATACATGGATTTCAGTAAGGCCCTTGACAAGGTCCCTCATGGCAGACTGGTACAGAAGGTAAAGTCACACGGATCAGAGGTGAGCTGGCAGGATGGATACAGAATTGGCTTGGTCATAGAAGACAGAGGGTAGCAGTGGAAGGGTGCTTTTCTGAATGGAGAGCTGTGACTAGTGGAGTTCCGCAGGGATCAGTGCTGGGACCTTTGCTGTTTGTAGTATATTTAAATGATTTGGAGGAAAATGTAACTGGGCTAATTAGTAAGTTTGCAGATGACACTAAGGTTGGAGGAGTTGCAGATATTGAAGAGGATTGTCAAACGATACAACGGAATATAGATCGGTTGGAGACTTGGGCGGAGAAATGGCAGATGGAGTTTAATCCGGACAAATGCGAGGTAATGCATTTTGGAAGGTCTAATACAGGTAGGAATTATACAGTAAATGGCAGAACCCTTAAGTGCATCGACGGGCAGAGGGATCTGGGTGTACAGGTCCACAGGTCACTCAAAGTGGCTACGCAGGTGGATAAGGTAGTCATGAAGGCATATGACATGCTTGCCTTCAACAGCAGGGGTATTGAGTATAAAAGCTGGGAAGTCATGCTGCATCTGTATAGAACCTTGGTTAGGCCACACTTGGAATAGTGCGTGCAATTCTGGTCACCAGAAGGATATGGAGGCGTTGGAGAGGGTGCAGAGGAGGTTTACCAGGATGCTGCCTGGTCTGGAGGTTATTAGCTATGAGGAGAGGTTGGAGAAACTCAGATTGTTCTCACTGGAGCGACGGAGATTGAGGGGCGACTTGATAGAAGTTTACAAAATTATGAGTGGCATGGACAGAGTAGATAGTCAGAAGCTTTTTCCCAGGGTGGAAGAGTCAATTACTAGGGGACATAGATTTAAGGTGAGAGGAGAAAACTATAAAGGTGATATGCGGGGCAAGTTTTTTACGCAGAGGGTAGTGAGTGTCTGGAATTCGCTGCCAGAGGAGGTGGTGGAAGCAGGTACGATAGTGGTGTTTAAGAGGCAGCTTGACAAATACATGAATAGGATGGGAATAGAGGGATACGGACCCCGGAAGTGCAAAATGTTTTAGTTGACTGGCAATATGATCGGCACAGGGTTGGAGGGCCGAAGGGCCTGTTCCTGCACTGTACTTTTCTTTGTTCTTTCTTTGAATTGAGTACAAAAGTAGGGAGATTATGCTTCAGTTGTACAGGGCATTGGTGAGACTTCATCTGAAATATTGTGTACAGTACTGGTCTCCTTGTTTAAAGAAAGATATAAATGATTAGAAGCAGGTTTACGAGACTAATGGGCGAGGTGTCTGATGAAGAAAGGTTGGATAGTCTAGGCTTGTATCCCTTGGAATTTAGAAGAGTAAGAGGTGACTTAGTTGAAACCTTTAAGATCCTGAGGGGTCTTGACAGGGTGGATGTGGAGAGGATGTTTCCTCTTGTGGGAGAGTCTAGAACTAGGGGTCACTGTTTAAAAATAAGGGTTCACCCATTTAAGTCAGCGATGAGGAGAAATTTCTTCTCAGAGGGTTGTGAATCTTTGGAACACTCTTCCTCAAAAGGTGGTGGAAGCAGAGTCTTTGAATATTTTTAAGGCAGAGCTAGATAGATCCTTAATTAACAAGGGGGGGAAAGGTTATTGGGGCTAGGCAGAAATGTGGGGTTGAGGTTCCATTCAGATCAGCTGTGATTCTATTGAATGGTGGAGCAGGTTCGAGGGGCTGAGTGGCCTCCTCATGCTCCAAATTGTATGTTCATGGGCAGATCACTACCATAAAAATATTGTCATTGACTGAAGAAAAACACAATGACAACAATGTAAATCTGAAAGTAAGAGTCTAATGGCCTGCACTGTGCAATAAAGAAAAGAAAAGGAAGGTCTTTTCTACTCATTCCCTGCCCTTCAGCAGTTCACTGGGTCTTGTCAGTGAGAGCAGATATTGTTGCAAAGGTCAAAGCTGACAGTGCGCAGCTCAGGAAGTGCTGCACTGTTGGAGGTGCCGAGCTCAGGAAGTGCTGCACTGTTGGAAGTGCAGAGCTCAGGAAGTGCTGCACTGTTGGAGGTGCGGAGCTCAGGAAGTGCTGCACTGTTGGAAGTGCAAAGCTCAGGAAGTGCTGCACTGTTGGAGGTGCCGAGCTCAGGAAGTGCTGCACTGTTGGAGGTGCAAAGCTCAGGAAGCGCTGCACTGTTGGTGGTGTAGAGCTCAGGAAGTGCTGCACTGTTGGAGGTGCCGAGCTCAGGAAGTGCTGCACTATTGGAGGTGTGGAGCTCAGGAAGTGCTGCACTGTTGGAGGTGCCGAGCTCAGGAAGTGCTGCACTGTTGGAGGTGCCGAGCTCAGGAAGTGCTGCACTGTTGGAAGTGCAGAGCTCAGGAAGTGCTGCACTGTTGGAGGTGCGGAGCTCAGGAAGTGCTGCACTGTTAGAGGTGCGGAGCTCAGGAAGTGCTGCAATGTTGGAGGTGCCGAGCTCAGGAAGTGCTGCACTGTTGGAGGTGCGGAGCTCAGGAAGTGCTGCACTGTTGGAGGTGCCGAGCTCAGGAAGTGCTGCACTGTTGGAGGTGCAAAGCTCAGGAGGTGCTGCACTGTTGGAGGTGCAAAGCACAGGAGGTGCTGCACTGTTGGAGGTGCGGAGCTCAGGAAGTGCTGCACTGTTGGAGGTGCAAAGCTCAGGAAGTGCTGCACTGTTGGAGGTGCAAAGCTCAGGAGGTGCTGCACTGTTGGAGGTGCGGAGCTCAGGAAGTGCTGCACTGTTGGAGGTGCCGAGCTCAGGAAGTGCTGCACTGTTGGAGGTGCCGAGCTCAGGAAGTGCTGCACTGTTGGAGGTGCCGAGCTCAGGAAGTGCTGCACTGTTGGAGGTGCCGAGCTCAGGAAGCGCTGCACTGTTGGAGGTGTAGAGCTCAGGAAGTGCTGCACTGTTGGTGGTGTAGAGCTCAGGAAGTGCTGTACTGTTGGAGGTGCCAAGCTCAGGAAGTGCTGCACTGCCGGAGGTGCCGAGCTCAGGAAGTGCTGCACTGTTGGAGGTGCGGAGCTCAGGAAGTGCTGCACTGTTGGTGGTGTAGAGCTCAGGAAGTGCTGCACTGTTGGAGGTGCAAAGCTCAGGAAGTGCTGCACTGTTGGAGGTGCAGAGCTCAGGAAGTGCTGCACTGCCGGAGGTGCCGAGCTCAGGAAGTGCTGCACTGTTGGAGGTGCCGAGCTCAGGAAGTGCTGCACTGTTGGAGGTGCGGAGCTCAGGAAGTGCTGCACTGCCGGAGGTGCGGAGCTCAGGAAGTGCTGCACTGCCGGAGGTGCCGAGCTCAGGAAGTGCTGCACTGCCGGAGGTGCCGAGCTCAGGAAGTGCTGCACTGTTGGAGGTGCCGAGCTCAGGAAGTGCTGCACTGTTGGAGGTGCCGAGCTCAGGAAGTGCTGCACTGTTGGAAGTGCCGTCTTTCAGAAGTGACATTAAGCTGAAGCCCCATCTGCCTTCTTGGGTGGATGTAAAAGACCCATAGCACTATTTGAGGAAGAGCAGGGGAATTCTCCCTGGTTCCTAGCCAATATTTATCCTCAATCAACGTCACAAGAAAGAAAGGTTATATGGGTATCATCACATTGCTGGGGTTTGCTATCTGCAAGTTAACTACTGCATTTCCTACATCACAACAAGACATCACATCTTCAAAAAGTACTTCACTGGCTGTAAAGCGCTTCGAGATGTCTGATGGTTGTGAAAGGTGCTATCGAAATGCAAGTCTTTCTTATTTTTTTTAATTCCCAATTTCATTAACACATGACAGATCTCAGTGACATCCCTTCCTAGTGAGTCTCATCCGACTGATGTCCTGCCCCTCTGTCAGCCTCGCATCGCCAACTTGACTGTAGATCACCTGACAACTCATTTTTAGTGTGGAAGCAAGCCACCCTCAACCCCGAGGGAAAGCCTAAGAGGAAGAAGGGAAGCCCACTGCTGAGGATGCGCTTGGTGTCACTGTTACACATTCCACACCTTCTGTGCTCCCAACCCACACTCTCATTCTCCATCATTTCTTGCTGCCCCAACTATCAAAATTCATCAGTGATCACTAGTCTGTGCTGTGGATTTTTCAGTTGTTCTCCAGCTTATGCTTGGGATGCTTGGTTGCCACACAAGTCATGCTGAAATATTACAATCAGAATTCACAACTGCTGTTCTGATTCCACTTGCAAAGATGAGTACCTGTGACATCAACTAGCTGTTATGTTTTTAAAATGTATCAGGATATTTTCAAAACACAAAGTAGGTATAGAAAACTTAGCAATTCTTAGAATGCAGAATTGCTTCATTAAGAGTCTGCTCTGATATCTATACATTTGTTAATTGTAATTATCAACCAATCATTAATATTAAAACAGAGCGGAAACACAGTCTATCTGATTGGTCAATACTATGTTTGGAAATACGAGATGAGGGAATAACAATCACATTTGTAAAATTCTTCAAAAGCACCATTTAAATTGTTAAAATATCAAATAACTCTTGAGCAAAAATATGCAATTGATTGTTAGCTGCTATACTGTTCCTAATATTGTATCTCTGGTGTCAACCATCTTCAAAATGCCAGGAAAATGATCTAAATCCGATACAGGTGTCCTCTCAAATGCCTAAACCCCTCTCTCTTGCCTGATAACCTGCAAAATGTCCGTGCATATGTTGACCTGGTCCATAATTGCCATGTCCATTTGACACCCATATCTCCATTAGATTCCAGTTAATCTTCCACCTCACCCATACAACATGCACCTTTGCAAAAACAGAAACAGAAATACCTGGAAAAACTCAGCAGGTCTGGCAGCATCGGCGGAGGAGAGCACAGTTGACGTTTCGAGTCCTCATGACCCTTCAACAGAACTGAGATAAAAGCAAAAAACTGCGGATGCTGGAAATCCAAAACAAAAACAGAAACAGAAATACCTGGAAAAGCTCAGCAGGTCTGGCAAGACATTTGTGTGGATTCAAGTTCGTGGGCTAAAGGCTAGAGGATGAATGGTGTACAACTAACCAGGCTACAAAATGGTCAAACCTGGGTGACCACTTCAATAGATAATCCACTTGCTCTGTACCAAATCCTCCAATTAAAACAAACTCATTCTGAAAATAAGACAAACTCCAAACTCTTCTTTCCACCACAAAGAGAGAGTGGCCTGAGGGAAACATTACCCAAGACCAACAGGTAAAAGGGGCAACAGCGCAACACAGAGGATTTGGGCTTGTGGGAATCAGTGGGACAGAGAGAGCCTGAGGGAGTCAATGGGAGGTAGTGAAAGAGAGAGAGGGAGAGAGAGAGAGCGAGAGAGCCTGACGGAGTCAGTGGGAGGTAGAGCGCAAGAGAGAGAGAGTGAGAGGGAGTCAGTGGGAGGTAGAGAGAGAGAGAGAGAGAGGGAGAGAGAGAGAGAGGGAGAGAGAGAGGGAGTCAGTGGGAGTTAGAGAGAGAGAGAGAGAGAGCGAGAGGGAGCCTGAGGGAGTCACTGGGAGTTAGAGAGAGAGAGAGAGAGAGCGAGAGGGAGCCTGAGGGAGTCACTGGGAGTTAGAGAGAGAGAGAGAGAGAGAGCGAGAGGGAGCCTGAGGGAGTCATTGGGAGTTAGAGAGAGAGAGAGAGAGAGCCTGAGGGAGTCAGTGGGAGGTAGAGAGAGAGAGAGAGAGAGAGAGAGGGAGGCTGAAGGAGTCAGTGGGAAGTGGAGAGAGAGAGAGAGAGAGAGGGAGAGGGAGCATGAGGGAGTCAGTGGGAGGTGGAGAGAGAGAGAGAGCGAGAGGGAGAGAGATAGGGAGTCAGTGGGAGTTAGAGAGAGAGAGAGAGAGCGAGAGGGAGAGAGAGAGGGAGTCAGTGGGAGTAAGAGAGAGAGAGAGAGAGAGAGAGCCTGGTGGAGTCAGTGGGAGTTAGAGAGAGAGGGAGAGGGAGAGAGAAAGGGAACCTGAGGGAGTCAGTGGGAGTTAGAGAGAGAGAGAGGGAGAGGGAGAGAGAGAGACCCTGAGGGAGTCAGTGGAAGGTAGAGAGAGAGAGAGAGAGAGAGCCTGAGGGAGTCAGTGGGAGGTATAGAGAGAGAGAGAGAGAGGGAGAGAGAGAGAGAGAGAGAGGGAGTCAGTGGGAGTTAGAGAGAGAGGGAGAGAGAGAGCCTGAGGGAGTCAGTGGGAGTTAGAGAGAGAGAGAGAGGGCCTGACAAAGCAGCCTGCTTGATTGGCACCACATCCACAAACATTCACTCCCTCCACCACCGACACACAGTGGCAGCAGTGTGTACCACCTACAAGATGCACTGCAGCAACTCACCAAGGCTCCTTCGACAGCACCTTCCAAACCCACTGTAACAGAATATGGATGAGCGAGCAGATTAGGCAGGCAAGAGGAAGATGGAAATATAGAGTTGTAGAAGGTGACACATTTTGTCTGAAGGGATAAGGAGAGGCAATATAAACTTAATGGTACAGTTCTTTAGAGTGTACAGGGACAAGGAAACTTGGAAATTCATAAACGGAGATGTTTGAAGGTGGTAAGACATATTGAGAAGGTAATTAACAAAGCGCATGGAATCTTGGGCTTCATAAATGGAGGTATTGAATACAAAAGCATAGAAGTTATGCTGAACATTTATAAAGCTTTGGTTAGGCCAAACTGTGTTCAGTTCTGGTGTTCATACTCCAGGAAGGGTGTGAGAGTCCTTGAGAAGGTGCAGAGATTTACCAGAATGGTTCAAGGGATGAGGAATTTTGGCTACAAGGTTTGGTTTGAGGAGCTGGGTTGTTCTCCTTGGAGCAAAGGAGATTGGGGAAGATGTGATAAAAGTGTAGGGATATAATAACAGGTTCTGATACAGTGGACAAAGAGAAGCTATTCACATGAGCTGATTGTACAAGAACTAGGACCAACAGGTTTAAGGTCTCAGGCAAGAGATGCAGGGTAGATATAAGGGAGGACATTTTAATGCAGTGAGTGGTAATGACTTGGAACTCACCACCTATGAGGATGGCAGAAATGGAGGTGGTGAATCATTTCAAAAGGAAATTGAATGGGTAATTCATCATAATAAACTTGCAGGGCTACAGCCATCGAGTGGAGGAATGGGACACATTGGATTGTGCTATGGAGAGTTGGTATGGACTTGATGGGCTGAATGGCCTCCTCCTGTGCCATTATGACTATGACTCTATGATTCGATGTCTCTACAACAAAAGGTTTCTTTCAACCTCCTTCCACCTCACTTTTGATATTGGGCATATGAATTCATGCATTTTTTCCAAGATTGAACCTATCATGCTGCCTCTCCCAATATTTCCTCACTCTTTACTTTTAAATCCAGACCCTTCCATCTATGTTTTACAGCCTTCCCCCCACAAACACCCCCCCCAAAACCCCATCCCACCTCCCATTTTTCAACAACCTCACCAACTCAAATCCTTTATAAAGTACATTATTCTTGCAACTCAGTCCTGACTGCCTCTTCTTCATTCCCCAGCCATTTCTACATCATCACTTCCTCTATTCCGTGTCCAGCTGTCCTGCATACCTCATGGTTACTTTTGAAACTTATTGAAATCTGACCCAGGTGGTCATCGTTGTCACCGGTCCCTCCATTCAGGATGATGGCTACTCAGGGTCACCAGTTCCTACCATGGGATGGGTCTTGGTGTGACTGACGTGTGGCCGATTTGTGAACCGTGGATCCTTGGGCACCTAGGGCAGAACGCCCCAGGGGGTAGTGCCATCTAGAGTGCAGGACTTGCTTCTGTTTCTTCCCTTTCTGCTCTTCCTCATCATTGAGGTGCCGGGACTCAGTGTGATGCAGCTTGATGGACAAGTTGTCACCATTTTGAACAATTGGCAGCAAGTTCCTCCCAGTCATTAATGCCAATGCTTCAAAGAGAGCTCCAGAGTGTCTCTGAAACGTTTCCTTTCTTCTCCCCGGTGAGTGATTGGAAACCAGGCAACGGGCAGACGAGAAAGGCGCCGAATTCCATGGCTTCAGCTGGATGGATATTTGACAATCCGACCATTGCCCATTCTGCAGCTGGCACTAGCGCCTGTCCCCAGCTACAGCGGGGTTCACCTGAGCAGGTGAAGCTGTCAATGCCAACTCGCGGTTGGAGCTGATCAATGGGAACAAGGGGCCTGTTTGCTGTGGGAGGCCCCAGGTTGGGACATGAGCGATCCAGGGGCTATAGCTCTGCCGTGAATCGCGACAACTGGAAGGAGGGAAGGTCTCGTGGTTTGGAAATGGAGAGGACTAAAACTCATAGCGTCGTTCCCAGAGCTCCTGTTATCTCACAGTTGTGGTTTTAGGGCCGACGGATCGATAAACTCTAGAAACTTCTTTCTGCAGCTTTACAAAGCAGGAGGTTTTTGTACTAAGGGTGAACACATGAACAGCACCGTGTGAGATGACAGCGCAGTAATAGGTGGCTGCGTCGCTCAGAGCAATGTTATCGATTATCAGAATGACAGAACTTTCAATACTTTCCACATTGAATCTGGAGGTAAAGTCTGGGTCCAGCCACCTGCTTTCCTGTGACCTCAGATAGACAATGCCGCGGATGACGGTCTCTCTCTGCTGGTACCAGAAGATGGGTTGTGACCCTATATTATCCAACTCTGCAATCTGGCAGACGAAGCGCGCTGTCTTGCCAGTAGACCTGGTGATGGTTAAAACCTTTTGTTCCAAAGACAGGAGAGCAACACAAGCGGCTGGTGAGAGACAGAGACAGAGACACTGTTACTAAAGAGACCCACGTTGGCATTAGAGTCTTTACAACAAACTATGCTGCATTTATTGTAGTTCTTTCAGAGAACCAGCACAGACAGAATGGGCCGAATGGCCTCCTCCTGTACTACTCGATTCTCCGATGCCATGGTCAGAGTGTCCTTTTCCTCGGGGCAACTTACAAGACAGCAGAGTGAGCGCCGGGGCTAAGGTAGAGAGCATCTTGTCCTCTCCGGCGGCGGTTCCTGTATGAAGCTCTCTCTCTGCACACGGAGCCCCTACTGAGCCTAACCGCCTCCGCTCAGTGTGAACTGGCCAACCTGCCTCTGACTGCAACCCCTACTATCCACTCATGGTGGGAGGGAGGAGTCATAGTCATCCAGTCATTCAGGACACATGGAGACCATTGAGGTCAACAATTTCAACAACTCAGTCCTCACTTTGATTCTGCTTTTTTTTGCCACATGTAGTTTGTTTTTAATGTGTTGGTTTTCAGACAGAGCAGTTCATTACCCTGCCTTTAAAACTCACTCTCTGTGTTTCTACACTACAACCATTCTCACTCCCTCCATCCTTTCTTCTCTGCTGCCTTTGCCATTTCATCTCTCCCACCCTCTAACCCTCATCCCCACCGCCACCCTTCCCCCTATCGGCCCCCATCACATTTCCACCTCTCTTCGCTTCCGAAGAAGTCACATTGGACTCGAAACGTTAACTCTGTTTCTCTCTCCACAGATGCTGCCAGACCTGCTGAGCTTTTCCAGAACTTTCTGTTTTCAGGTGCCAACCATTGGGTAATGGGAGGTATTAGCGGCATTTTCAACCTGCCTTTTCTTCATTCTCCTTGGTGGGAGCCAGCAGGAAGATTGTGAGCGGCCAATTCAGACGGAGCTACTAAATGCAGATGCAGGTGAGACTATAACTGAAAATAAGGAAAAGGAAGAATTGTTAACCGAGTGTTTTGTATCCGTTTTCACAGGACAAGTGGAGAAAATAGATAAATGAATAAATGGGTGACCTAAGAGTGCGTTAAGGAGGGGATCTCGGTGTGTGTACGTGTATATAATATATATACATATATATATATATATAATAGTGAACGAAAGGACAGAGTTGTATATGCAAGTTTGCAGATGACACAATAAATTATGTGGATGGGAGCAGCAATGGACATGGACAGGTTAAATGACAGGCAAAACGGCGGCAAGTGGAGTTCAAAGCGGGGAAATGGGAAATCACTTACTTTGGAACCGAAAAAGAGAAACTGGAATATTTTCTTAATAGAGAGAATCTAGGAACTGTGGAATAGTGGAATGAAATAGAATTTCCGTGTTCATGCGACTAAAGCTCGGACACAGGAACTAAGTGTAATCGAGAAGAACATTCAAATATTGGCCTTTGTTA